>NC_089588.1:82744005-83044005 GCF_019320115.1 Miscanthus floridulus
CTATATTAGAAAAAGGAAAAGCATCTAGGCAGATGTCTCAAAGAGCTACCAGATGTGGTCTAGGGACTACACACTCAAGCTAGTCGCAGCACCGGTGTATCTCCATATTTCTTGGTCTACAGCTCAGAAGCCATACTACTAGTGGACATTGCCTTCCGAGCACCTAGGGTGGAACATTATAATGAAGAGCAAGCCATACCTGTTCGGACAGAGGACATCGATAGGGCTGAAGAAGAACACCTGATCACTTGCATTCGCATAGCCAAATACCTAGAAGGCTTGCGGAGATACTACAACCACAACATCAAAGGTTGTTCATTTGTTGTCGGTGACCTCATTCTCTGCTGAAAATAGAAAACCAAAGGGATGCACAAGCTCTCCTCCCCTTGGGAAGGGCCTTACATGATCAAAGAGGTTACCCGACTAGGGTCTTACTGGCTTTGTGACTTGGATGGAATCGATATCCCCAATTCATGGCACATCGAGTACCTTATATGTTTCTATCCTTGAAACGCTCTTGATATGTACTCTCCACTCCATAATGAATGAAGTTTTTGTCACCATAATTTGTCTCCATTATTTCTCCATTATGGTTTAATCTCCATTTGTAGTCGCTAGCTCTATGTTACTCCTTAACAAACTTCATTACGTGATATCCATAAATGCTCTGCCACATTTCTCCATATCTCCAAGATACTTCGCCAACCGCCGAGCAGCACACGTTCTGCTCTATGCTCTTTGGAGAAGACCTAGTTGTCGATCTCTCCCAACACGTGCTACAGGCTCCACGCTCTATGTTATGGGTGGTCGGCTACAGTTGCTTGGTCACGCCTATTCCTCCTACATGTGCACGGGCTCCGCGCTCGATGTTGTGGAATACGAGCTAGCCAAGGCCAAGAGCCTAGTAAAGAACTAACTGCTCAAACACTACTTATACTACATATAATTGTGTTAGGGTTAACACTACAATGATTTTTCAATGAAATACTGGCAAACTGCATAAACATGCACATGTAACTTTACAACATTTATACACATACATAAATGTTTATATGTGCCCTCATGGGTTTTAACTATCCTCTCCAGTTGTTATAGATTACCCTCCAAGTAGGTCATTACATCTGGCCCTCTCTGTCCACCTCGTCAAACACGCCGACATCTCTGGCCAGCCTCTTCGCCGCATCCTCCACCTCATCTTCCAACTCCTACTGCTTTGTTGCACCAATGCCTCTAGCAAATTCAGCCCCTATCACTCGAAGATCGATGGTAGGGTAATGAGACTAGACTACTGCTGGAGCATGGGTAATGGCGGAGATAGTGGCATCATGGTTGAAGCTTTTGAAGTTCTCCCACATCACCTTACACCTGTCGATGATGGTGTCCGGACGAGGTGGCCTATCGTCAGGTTGTGGAGCTACCTCCATGTCGATCTAGTCAAGCATCAGCCTGACTCCGACCACCACGGCATCGAGCTTTTGCCTCTGGGTCTGCGCCTCCTGCTCCTGCACATTGAACTAGGCTTTGGTCTTTTGATGGTATTCTACAAGCACCAAAAGGATCTGTCAAACAAAGAAGTCACTTCAGCAATAACTTCGACCTAGAAGTACTCAGCTTTCAGCTCCTTGGCTAATTTCTTTGCTCACCTAGACGCTCTTTTCTCCTCCTCCTAGAGTTGACCAATGACTTGGCACAACTGACCGAGCTCCACATCTTGCTCTACAAGCATAATGGCCTTCAGCAATAATAAGACTTAGCAATGCAAAGCAAATTTGTCGATCTGCCATACCTTTTCTCTGCTCGGAGACGTTTCTCAACTACTCGGATTTGTGCTCTAGCTGCTTGGAAAGACTCATCAACTGCTTGGAGCTGCGTTCTAGCTGCTCGGAGTTGCCCCGCAATTGCTCGGACATGGTCGCCAGCTACTCGGATAGGACGCCCTTCTGGTATTCTAGATCCTGTGCGTTGGATTCAGCAAGATCACCCTCGTGCTAGGCCCTCTAGACATTTTTCTCCATAAGCTTCACTGCCTCCTTCAATTTTTTGTTCTCCTCGGCAAGGGGCTCCATCCTCTTGATTAGCTATTGCTGATGTTCAGCAGTTTGTGCTATGCCCTACAAAAGCAACAAGATTATGATGAACCCTGATCTCCGATGAGACAGGCAGACATTGCCGACGCAATACTAACCTTGATCTGCTTCATCACCATGGAAAGGGTGGACTCTAGACTTCTGACTTCCCTAGTGGTGTCCTCCTCTTCCACCACCACAACTTCATCGCCCCACTTGCAGAGGATCCAGACGGCTTGAGGGCGAGCTTCCCCACGCTCAATCTTGGTGAGGACATGACCTCTATACATATGACCATGCTTGGAGAACCATATGGAGACCAAGGAGATCAGCAAGGGTGTCCTAAGAAAGAAGGAGGCCTGAAGCTCATCCTGTTCGAGTCACCAAGGTGGAGGCCCAAATAAAGTTCGAGTCCATCTCGGCCTCCAGGATGAGTCTGCCTTAAACTGGTCACCCAGGACGCATCCTGACTCCATTTTCAACGATCCACATATGGTTGGAAAGCTAAATTGATAAGGAAGCCAATCCAAGTGGTTTCATGTCAAAAGACCTTCGGAATCAACAGGAATCATTGAAACAAGTCAGCATCCAGAATCTATCAGGGTGCTGCGACACCGTCTTTTGGTCCGTTGGACCGTGTATCGTGTTTGGGCCCATTAGGGGCGTGTCTAGTGGAGGTGACGGCCAAGACTCTATAAATACCAGCTGTCGCTCTCCTTAGGGTTTAGGTTTTGTTTAGTTCATGATTTCCTCATGAAACAGACGTCATTTTGCTGCAACTGTCGCCGCTAAGGCCGCTTGCTGTGAACCAGGGCCCCAGTTCTTGATCTTGTTCGCCTATGGCGATTAGTCCTTTCGAATAAAGACTTGAACTCCTTCTTGATTTCATAAGCCTCATATTTATTTGCAATTTCAGATTGCGTTCATCCTGTTCTTGCTTGTGTTCTCGATTCGCTTGCAGAAAAGCCTTCTTGGCGAGGTCAATCGCGTTCGCGTGGTTGATAACCAACGGAGCAGTGGTGTAATGGTTGCGGGGGTCCGAATCAATCTTGGTTCGAAGCCTAGATCGTGAACGTCGAATCTCCACCAATCGACACTATCATACCTTTTAGAAGATCGGGCCTAGTTAACATCAAGTGGTATCAGAGACCTTGTTGCTCGTTAGGTATAACTTTGTTTTTCCCTTTAGATTGTTACTGTTTTTGCATTACCTATAGTCCACAAAAAGCAAAAAAAATATACACCACCACATATTTCCTGTCCTATAGCCTCATTGTGCCATGCAATTTCGTCTCTGTTTCGCTTTGTTGAGTTTATGCCCTAGGTCAAGTTCTGGTTGCTGGTTGTAGATCATTTTTAGGCCAGTTTGTGTTTTCCCCTTTGTTTTTCATCATAATCCATGAACATCTCCAAGACTTATTGAGTTTCTTTTGTATCCATCAAACCCTAGTCCATGCCATCTAATTTCCTACACTTGTCTTCACTGTTTGCATCAAATCATTGCTGTCGTGACCAATTTTGCGCGCATTGTTCCCGTTTTGTCCTCTAATTCGGAGTCGGTTCTTAAAACTGGTCTAGTTTTCGCATATGAACTCAGATTTCAACGTTCCATATATCAAAATCAATTAGAAAAATTTTTGGATCTGTCCATCCCCCGCCTTATTGGGGTCAGAAATTTTTATTTTGGTCAAAAGTGGTCACAAGATCCTCTTTTCGTGGTCACAAGGTCTTTGTCGATTTCGAGCACGTCTTCTGAAAATTCCACAGGCCACGTCTTTCACTTGTTTAAGCTCATATTTTCTGTGGTTACTTCTTTTGTGCTCCTAAGTGAAGAAAAAATATCAAAAAAAGAAAAAGAAAAAGTCAAAGAATCCCAAAAAACAACGATAGCCCAAAAATAGAGAAAAAAGAGAGGGGCAAAAGTGGAACAATATCTAGAGGAGCACATAGAGAGTGCCATTTGAGCTATGTTTATGTGTGCTGATTTCTACCTTGTTCCTAATCATATTCCTGTTGTTCACATCACTTGATACATCTGGTACTTGGAACGTGAGTATGCCAACAACTAAGACAAGTACTTGGGATACTTATTCAGCTTTGCTATTCAGTTGTGAATTTTGCTATTCCTTGGTACTATATTGTGCCTGTCCAAGCTCCACTTTCTTCTAACCAAGTATAGGTTCGCCTTGCAACTGTTACACTCAAGCTACAATGGTATCACAGTCACCGACCGATTGCACCGCTTGTTGCTTTGGTAAGAACACTTGTATGACCGTGGCAAGACGCTTGAGAGTTGAGTGCCTTGTTTTTCCTTGTCCACAACCTAAGTAGTTGGTAGGGATAATACTTTTGTGTTCTCTTTTGCTGTCTTCTAACAATGACAGGTTGTTCGTATCCACCGACTTATGATGGTATAGGTGCTGATGAGTATATGGAGTGGGAAATTGACATCGATAACATATTTGCTACTCGCTTTATGTGTCCAAGGAGGAAGGTAAAAAATGCAATTAGTGTTTTGCAACATTCTGCTTTATCTTGGTGGGAGTCTTTAGATCCTTTTGATAAGCCTCAAACTTGGAATGATATGAAACTTCTTATGCGAGAAACCTTTGTTAATCCACCTCCTGTTTTGACTTCATATGATGAGGTGCACCATTTAGAGGAAGAGTGTGTTGTTATTCCTCCTCCTATGCCTAACCTTTTGCAGGACAATGTAGAAAAGAGCGAGGATGACGTGACAGAAAATGAGAAGCTCACAGCCTCATGTAAAAATTCAGAACCATCAACTATTACCCCTGCTGAACATGAGAGCAAAGGTAATGCCCATGATGCTAAACTCACAGAAGGTGAGAGTTCTCTTGATGTGCTGAATTTTTCCACCAATCATGCTATGATAGAGCAAATTTTAGTGGAGCATTCGCTTGATTTACCTTTGTCACAAGATGATTTGCTTGATGTTTCTTGTGACGAAGATGACTTGCATGATGATATTTATGTTATACCCATGCAATCATTGAAGAATGATCACGCTATATGTGTGCTGAAAATGAGCACTTGTGCTGAAAATAGACTTGTTATTCATAATGCTAGTGAAGTTGATGAGCTGAAATTGTTGTCTTCTTTAAATACTTTGGGTTACATTAAATTTGATGTTCTGTGTAATCTTAGTTCTTTAGAGAAGAAACTTTATGCATATGCTGATTTGCCATGGTTCTCTAGACATACATATCATGTTTTTGGTAAATATAACAACTAAGGGCAATATTTGATACAACGAGTTTACATTTGTACAAATCCAAATGCTCCTTTAGTTGTGCAAATTAATGATCAACTAGAGGATAGTAAAATCAACACTGTTGTTATGCCATATTCCGCTAGTTTTGCTTTTCGAACACAAGTGGAATCCAAAGAAAGAGAGCATATATTTCTTGTTAGTACTAATCTTTTGTAGGATACTACTGGCAAACATCATGTGTATTTCAATTGAGCAGACTACATGTCTGTAGGACAAGACATGCTATGAACCTAGACATGTGGTCATATTCTTTCTCACAATGTTGTCCATTCCCATTATTTTGGAAACCTCATTTGTCCCCATGTTGTGTTGGATCGACTTCAAACAAAATCCACGCCGAGGATGGCTTTTCATCAAGAAAGGGAGGATGATGAGGACATGACCTCTATACATATGACCATGCTTGGAGAACCATATGGAGACCAAGGAGATCAGCGAGGGTATCCTAAGAAAGAAGGAGGCCCGAAGCTCATCCTGTTCGAGTCACCAAGGTGGAGGCCCAAATCAAGTTCGAGTCCATCTCGGCCTCTAGGATCAGTCTACCTTAAACTAGTCACCTAGGGCGCATCCGGACTTTGTTTTCAACGATCCACATATGGTTTGAAAGCTAATTTGATAAGTAAGCCAATCCAAGTGGTTTCACATCAAAAGACCTTCGGAATCAATGAGAATTGTCAAAATAAGTCAGTGTCCAGAATCTGTCAGGGTGCTGCGACACCGTCTTTTGGTCCGTTGGACCGTGTATCGTGTTTGGGCCCATTAGGGGGCGCATCTAGGGGGTGACGCCCAAGACTCTATAAATACCAGCCGTCGCTCTCCTTAGGGTTTGGGTTTTGTTTAGTTCTTGATTTCCTTGTGAAATAGACGTTGTTTTGCTGCAACTATTGCCGCCAAGGCCGCTTGCTGTGAACTAGGGCCCCAGTTCTTGATCTTGTTCGCCTGTGGCGATTAGTCCTTTCAAATAATGACTTGAACTCCTTCTTGATTTTATAAGCCTCATATTTATTTGCAATTTTAGATTGCATTCATCCTATTCTTGCTTGTGTTCTCGATTCGCTTGTAGGAAAGCCTTCTCGGCGAGGTCAATCGTGTTCGCGTGGTTGATAACCAATGGAGCAGTGGTGTAACGGTTGCGGGGGTCCGAATCAATCTTGGTTCGAAGCCTAGATCGTGAACGTTGAGTCTCCACCAATCAACGCTATCATACCTTTTGAAAGATCGGGCCTAGTCAACATCAAATCTCTTCCACTCCGTCCTCCTCCGTAGCTGGAGGCACCACCAGGGGGCTCGGTGGCACACAACATGTCTGACCACACCCTTCGATGCCTTAGGGAGCGTCGTCTGCTCCTCTAGCACCACTAGCTTCTCTGCTCTAGACTCTAGAATGGCATCAGTAGCTCCAGCTTCCACCTTCGAAGACCCGGTGGCTCCCGCCATTGCCCTGGGGATCGCCGTCGGCTCATCTACCAACGGCGCCAATCATTCTCTGCCGTCGAGTGCATCAACAGTGGAGCTTGAATCCTCCATAGACCACTGAGCACCTGAGGACTCTGGGATAGGGTATGTGCAATGCCTCCACACCGAGACCAACCCCCAGCTGCTTGCTGGTCTAGGCAGATAGATTCAGTCCTCCGTACGTCTTGTTCTACATTAGATTAGCTCATCAATCGCCGCAGCGATAAGGATCTGACAGCAAAATAAGTCCAAGGCAAGGATACTTATATGTCAGCCTCCTGGTACACTTTTCTGAAATGGCGATGCCTACTCAAGCCCCCAAGCGCTGCCCTGGGGTCAACCCACGCACCCTGAGGTGGAGGTCTCGTGGCCTCCACCGTCGGCCTCTCTTCCACCTGCTGCTTGGGGACTCCCTTTGCCTGCTGCTCGAGGACCACCTCCCCTCCTTTTGATTGCACCTCCACGCACGTGTTGCATAGAGGTGCTTCGGTGCTCAGTGGAGGAGCTACTGGAGCCTGGTCGTCATCCAACTACTCAGACATCGCCGCACTCTATGTTTGAGTGGTCTGGTCACCATCAACTAAGATGCCACTAGGCTTACGGGGAGCAACACCCACCATCATCCTCTTCTTTTGGGCTAGCTCATCTGTCGTTGCCCTCTTTCCTCAGACTTTCTTCAAATCCAAGTTGGGTCTCTCCGTCCGACCAGCGTCCGTGCCTCTGGACTCCGATGAGGCGCTGAAGGCACCTTCCTCAGGCTGAGTTGTTGGTTGAGCGTCCATCGCCTTTGGCCAATGCTCCTTGACATGCCCAAAAAGTACACCGCTCGTTCCTACGAATGGATATTTCCACAAGTGAATTAGTCCACTATTCAACAATGGTATATGATAAAAAGGATTAGGAATGAACAATTGAGATGTTTACCTGAGGAGGCAGGTTCATACAATTGAAGGGCCTAGTCTACCCCAACACGCTAAATGTGGCATTTGGAGCAAATAGCGTTGTGGCCTGCTCTAGCATGTCATCCCACGACAGCCTCTCCGTCCTCTCTTGGGTGCAGTCGATGTCCCCCTTGAAGTCAAAGCCCACGTGGGCCCTATCCTTGCAGGGCTAGACATGGCGCACTATGAAGCTCGCCACCACCAGTCCACCGTTGGTCTTCACTCCCTTTATTAGGCTAAGGAGCTCCCTCACCTGCTCCATATCGGCACTGCTCGGCTTCTCCGACCAGCTCTTCTAGTTCTCTTGGACATGGTCGACGTCGCAACAGATGGTAGGATGGCTCTGCTTCACGTAGAACCACCTGGCATTCCACCCCTTCAGCGATGTGTTCAGTGGTATAGTGAGGTACTCGCCTATCATCCCATCATGGAGTTGTAGATACACGCTGCCAACCACCCTAGAACTGCCGCCACCCTTCTTCTTTAGCTAGAACAGATGACAGAAGAGGTTGAAGTGGGGAAGAACTCCGAGATATGATGCACAAAAATGGATAAAGATAGAGATGTGCAAGATGGTGTTTGGGTGGAGGTTGTATAGACTAACTCTCTAGAACTCCAGTTGATCCCTCAAGAAAGGATGGATGGGAAATCCTAACCCATGCTAGAAGTAATCTTCAAAAATTACAGTTTCGTTGGTATGAGGCATTGGGTAGGGCTCACCGCTGGCTGGCCGCCATTCGGTGGTGACACAGTCTGGTAGAATGCCTACCTCCACCATCCTATTGATCTCTGCCTCCCCCATGAGCGACGGAACCCACTCATTGTCACAGCTGACTCTGGCGGACGCCTTCTTTGGGTTTCCATCTCCCCTCTTCGACGCCATCTCTAAGATCTGATTTTGGATTGGTGGCGGAAGCGCGTGTGAATCTGTAAGTGTGAGGGCTGAGGAGGATGATGAAGTAGAAAAAGTGGCAAAGGTGGGAGTGTGGGGTGCGGCGGTGTAATTATAAAGCACTCCCCCCCACCTTTCGCATTCGAGGGTTTTTGGGAAACCGCTCCACGATTTGTGCCTCTCCGAATTCTCAGAAATGGCGTGGTGGGCCGTTACTTGGGCTTTCACACAATTCTAGCTTGTATCACCCAGTTTTTGATGCAATTTGTTACTGCTCATCGAGTATTCGGCGACTTCTCCGCATTCCATTAAGGCTTAGTAACTCCTACTATATAGTCGTTACTCCGATTTTTTCTCCATGATTAGTTTTCTCCAAGATTTCCACTTGTGGCTTGGGGACTACTTCATCAATACGACTTGGTTCCTCACTACACTAGGGAGTTTTTTCTATTGACTATTATTTCTGACCCTAGCACCACGTGACAACATCACCTACTGTTAGGCTCGGGGACTAAGTGGGCACACTTCACCTTGCGGTGAATGTGCTTTTCTCATCTCGGGCCTACACCTAGGGACTGGCTACCTGCTCGACTGGTCTTCTACTTTTCTTCTACTTTGGACCCTAGCACCATGTGACTACGTCACCTGCTGTTAGGCTTGGGGACTAAGTGGGCACACTTCACCTTGCGGTGAGTGTGTTTGCTTTAATCTAAAAGACTATGCGCCTCCTGAAGTTGAAGAAGACTATCTCCCTTTCTCGTGGATGGACTTTAAGTGGGCACACTTGGTTCACTATGAGGAAATTTTTGATTTTGGACTTGAGCTCCTTACATCCTTATGGCAAGCCTAACTTGGGATACATTGCTCTACGACGGTTTACACTGCTTAGCGATGGTTCACACTACTCGGCGACGGTTCACAGCTACTCGGTGATGGTTTACACTGCTCAGCGATGGTTCACAACTGCTCGGCAACTCATCACGGTGGTCGGACCATGACTTTGACTGCTCAGCTTTGTTCGCACCTGCTCGGACAAGCTCAAGACGGCGTTGTGCAACTGATACAAGGCGCTCGGGACAGCTGTGGGGGTATGACCCTAGATACCCATGGCAGACCACATGGGCTATGCCCCCAGGGGTGGCCCAACCCACAAGATAAAGCCTTGTGGGGCACGACACTGCTCGGCATGTCCCGCTAGACACCGGGAAGATATCCTAAAGATACTATGAAATCTGCTAGGATACATATGATCCCATGATTCCTGTAATCTATTATTACTTTTCGGTTATCTTCTGGATCTAACCGACTTGTAACCCTGCCCTCGGACTATATAAGGCAGGCAGGGACCCCATCCAAATGCACGCAATATCATACTATAGCCAATACAATCCAACAGACCATAGGAGTAGGGTATTACGTCGTGCTGACGGCCTGAACCTGTCTAACTCATGTGTGTCTGTTGATTTCTTGTTCTTGATTACATGCATGTCTACTAATCAATCTACCTTCATGGGATACCCCTCGGAGAACTATCGATGATATTTTATCAACAGTTAAGTTATGAATCATGACTTGATGACAATACATGAGTTGTAGTAATTTTCTTAAGCTTTTCAAAAAGCTAAAGATCATAATTTTTTGTTAAGTAGATCTTTAGTTATAGTTGCCCAAATCTCTGTGGCTGTTTCTGCCCAAACCTAGACAGGGTTGCCTCATTGGTATTGTGGGGCCTTTTTAATAATAGAATTAGCTCTAGGTGACCTATGTTGACCAATTGATTACAGTGCTTTCATGGAGTTGCACCTTAAATAAAAGTTGAAGTTTGAGTGGAGTAGAACAAACTTTGTTTTTGGACCAAGATCTAGATCAGCTTGTAAGGAAGTCAAACCGAGGCTCAAACTTTGAATTAGCAGCTATTTTCAGTACTTAAAATTTTGGTAAGTTTGGAATTCATCGTCATCGACCTTGGCATCTCGCATTCTTGTGATTTTGTTAAGCAACGTGATTGGGTCCCAAAATAAAAGTTGGAGTATACATGATGGAGAAGAGCATGTATAAAGATGGCACTCGGTTGACTTCATTTTGACCATCAATTTTTGGAGTTTGTTAATCATCATTAATGCATACCACGTGTTCGACGAAAGGGCCATAGCCTAGTTCGGCACGCAATCATCCCTATCATGGCCTCCAAGTCGAGCACCGCGACACACACCACGTGTTCGATGAAAGGGCATCATGGCAGCCATGCACCATAGAGTGCCCCACCTCCATTGCCATGCGCTGCCCTACTCCCTGTGTCTCCAAATGCAGACGCCCGAGCTGCCCTGGCTTCCCACACTCGCTCTCTGCTCCCTCTCGCACTCGCCCAGGCTCTCGCTCGCCCTTTGGCCACACCAGAGCGAAGCCGCCATGGACGCCGATGCTGAGCTCGCAACACCATTGTGCCACCTTGCCTCTATGCTTCACCGCTCCCCACTGACTGTGGCACCTTCTTCCTCAGCTCACGTTGTGCCTCTGGCCCTCCCAGACCAGCACTGATGGCCGCTGCCGCTCCACATCGTTGGAGCAGCTGCTGGTGTTTCACCTGCTCATGTGGCCAGCAGGCCATGGGCCACCTTAGGCCATGCCACGGTCACCTAGAGGCACGCCTGGATCCGGGACAGCTGGAGCCCGCATCATCTCGCCACCGGCGCCGCCTCAGCAGGCCAGAGCCGTGAGCCCGACCACCCCCTGCGCTGCCGTCAAAGGAAGGAGAAGGGGGACCACATGCGAGAATAGGATGTTTTCTTGGGGGTTAAGTGAAGGACCTGTGACTCAGTTGAATAGTTCCAGAAAGGATATTTTTGTTTGAGTTAAATTTCTGAAAACCACAGGGTCCCGATGCAAGATCTACGTCCCTTTTCTTTGGTTTTTGCAGATTTGGATGCTCAACTTTTTTAGTACCATGTTGGTATTGTGGGGCCTTTTTAATTGTAGAATTAGCTATAGGTGTTTATAATAAAGTTGTTTAGAATTTTCTAAGATTTCTAAAAAGTCTAGAACCACACTTATTGGACAAGAAGAACTCTAGTTATAGTTGTTTAAAGTGGCTTGTCAGATTTTGTCCAAGTTTTGGATAGAGATGCATTCATTGGATCAATTGACCTTGTTAACTATAGAATCATCTTAAGATGATAATAAGAAAGTTGTAGGTAAATTCATAAGATTTTCAAAAAGTTATGATTCATGTTTGTTGGAGGTCTAGAACTCTAGTTATGCTTCTCTGAATTTCCTATCAGTTTTCTGTACCACTGCTGTTTGGGCTGCATGTGCAGTTTTGCTTGTGCAATTATTTTCGTGCTGGAAATGAAGTTTGCTTGTGGTTGTACTGAATACCAAAGTTTTAGCCAATTTCATAATCTAGCTTGTGTTAAATGTTCATGACCATAGGCCATATAATTTAGGAGCTATAGATTTTATAATTTCCCTGTTAGGTTTTGCATGCTCTCTATACAGATCTAAATGATTATGTTGTTTGACCTAACTAAATCTCCGATTATAAGCTTGTGAAGTTGCATGGTAGAATATGTCCAAGTCTGAACAAAGGTGCTCAATTGTGCTTGATTGACCTTGTTAATTGTGGAATAACCTTGTGATGATAATAAACATGTTTTAGATAATTTAATAAGCTTTCTAGAAAGTTAAGGTTCATGCTTGTTTGATGTTTGTAACTCCAGTTATGCCTTTTTGAAACTACTACTACTTTTCTGTCCTAATTCTATGTAGATCTGAAACATTGGCATGTTTGACCTGGTTAGCTTTGGAATAATCTTTTTGGTGATAATAACAATGTTGTAGGCAATTTCATTAGCTTTCCAGAAAGTCTAGGTTCACCCTTGTTTGATGCTTATATCTCCAGTTATGGTTAAAACAAGTGACTGCTATGCTGCTGTCTAGATTTCTATACATGTGCTAGGCGATGGCTTTAGCTTGCTCTTGTTTTGGCTAAACATTTTGGTTAGTTCTTGATCAATGCATGGGTGCCATATCAGAACTTAAGTTCACTTGTGTACCATGCCTAATATGCTTGATATCCCTCTATAATAGGTTGTGTGATGTTTAGTTAAATAACTCTAGGTGCATATGTCTTGCATGATCTTATGTTTGCCTTGAATGCTATTATGTGATGCATCTCATATTACCATTCTTCATATTCATGCACTTGCATCTTGTATCTCATCTAGGTACGCTACATGAACCACGTGAAGAACGTGATGTTGGAGCCGAACCCGAAGACAGTGTATGGTGGACCTATCACATAGATGGAAGGACTAGAGTACATGTTTGAACAGGAGATGCTCACCAAGCGAGTGTCATCTAACAAACACTAATCTAGTGTTGGATCATAGGCAAGCCCTGGAGCATTCTAAATCTCCTATGTTTTACAAAATATTACTTGAGTCATTTATGTTTGATGCATTAGGTTATAAGAGTTGATTGGAACCACTTGATGCATATAATTTCCTTGTCTAGAAATATACCTTTTACCCTGTGTAGGTCCAGGATCGAATATATGCTTAGCCATGCTTAGACCAGTAGAAGTCAGGTGATTTCCTGTCACCTGCGAGATATAGGTGGATACCGAAGAACGGTTGGCTATATTTGCTATCGTGGAAAAGAACCATGGGGTAAAGTAAATGGAGGCCGAGCGGAGTCTATGTGTAGGTTGACTCATGTGATTTCGTCTATGCCGATTAAGGACCGTACTGTTGTTGGACCTTTTGATGAGATTGAATGCATGCCTATCACTTAGCTGGCCGGATAACTCGTTCTGAACGTGAAGCCGAGTAGCTCAACTTAGGCCGAGCCTCGCTCTGTTAGAGTGCGCACACTGGAGGAAGTAAGGATGTCCGGGGAGTGGATCAATAGACCATGGGCAAGCATGACCTGAGCGACCTGGTCCGGGACCATGGGTAGGCATGGCTTGAGCGACCTGGCTACCGTCAGTCCCTGATTGTGCGGCGCTAGGTGAACCCATGAAATGTGGACCTAAGTTGTACCAAAGATGACCTAAGACTACCTTAGCGCAGGTATGTCTGGGTTTGTGATAGGAATAAATTCTCAGCTGGTTGAAATCGATTCGAATTGCCGTCTCTCCCAGATGGTGATAAACTTGGCTAGCTCCAACATCATAGTAATGTATTATGAAATGTGATGGTTTGGATAAACATAGAATTACTACACCGGCTATGGTTACTATTGTATGTTATCAAATGATATACCACATGTTTGGCACAGGTTAGTTGCTAATCTAGAGATGAATAGCTATACTTAACTTGATGACCAAAGTATAATTGTACAACTGAATTGGTCGGTTTTTATGCAAAATGTTATCAAGCTAGCTCCACTTATAAAGCCTTGCATAATCCTTGGTGTCACTTTATTTTTTGTTTGTGATGGATAAGTCTAGCTGAGTACATTCGAGTACTCAGGATTTATCCCACCATGTTGTGGTGAAGTTTTGGCCTACTAAAGATGGTGGCTAACCACCGGTGGGCTCGGTGACTGTATATATTTATTTCTCATCTATACACTTTTGTTAGAGGATGTCACTTATGCTAGCAATGTATTTGGAACTTATATTAATGTAATCATTTGAAACCTATGTTGTTATCACTAATCGGTTTTGAAACCCAAAGTTGTACTATCATTGGTGAACCTATTTGTAATATTATTTCCGCTGCAACTCTGCGTATGTGATGTGTATTTGCTTAATCGTATGATCTTGGTTGTGATGTTGTTTTACCAAGGTCTTTCATGACACTTGGCAGACTACTAGGTTTATATAAGTGAAAGTATGTGCGTGTTAACGTGTTAGCGGGGACAACCATACTTGATCTTGTATAAATTGGGCTGTTCCATCACATCATAGTAGTGGGGTGTGTAAGGGACCATGACGCCTAAGAGGGGGTGAATTAGGCAACTTAAAATCTACTCTAAACTATGGCCTCTAATTAGGATTATCGAGATTCTTAATGGATTAAATCCCGTCATGAGTGACTCTCCAAACACCCAAATCTACCGCCTCAAGGTGACAAGCCATTCTAGCTTTATACTAGGGGAAGTTAGTGTCATCAAAGTGAGAAAGCCTAGAGGTATCCATCCCAACCACTCTAAATAGTGTTGGCTCAACAACGATGAAGCCAAAAGATCGAAATGAGCCAAACAGCTCTGATACCACTTGTAAGAGACCATGACACCAAAGAGAGGGGATCAATTAGTTAACTTAAAAATCTACTTTAAACTATGGTCTCTAATTCCACCTTGTCAAAAACTATGCAAGAAAGTAACCTATCTAGATGTGAACTACGGTGTTGCTAGGTGTGTTTCTATCTCTACCGCAAAAGAGTTATGCAACATAGGTTCCAATCCTATCAACTAGGCTAGGAAAGTAAGGCAATCAACTAAGGTAGGAATGTGAATAAGGAAGGTAAAGATGAGGTAGAGATGCAAACTCCCATCGATGACTCTGGTATTTTTACCAAGGTATCGAAAAGCGCTCAAGCTTCCCCCTAGTCCTCGTTGGAGCACCTCACAAGGAATACCTCGCAAGGGCCAAGCTCCTGGTCAGGTAACTCTGTGGATAGCCCCGGTCCATCCCCATGCTCAAGTGGGTCTCTAGTTAACTTCTGGGAAGCCTATCCCAGAACGCTCCCCACCGTGTTCACTATTAAGCTTCTGGCCAAACCGTCGTGGGCCTTGTTCCCTTCGGTACACGGTGGCGGCCACACTAGAAATGCGGTTGGTGTGATCTCGCAAGACAACAAGCCCCTTTGATGTACAACAATGGTGCGCGCAAGCACTGAGTAACAAGAGGTGTGCAAACCTCACTAAACATTAGGCCTAAACCTAGAGCAAGCGCATAAGCGGTGGTCTAATCAACCTAAGCACTTCACAAAGCACCTATGCTAATCACCTAATGAATCACTAAGCACTATGCAAGTGGAGATTACAAAAATGGTGTATCAACACCCTTGGTATGTGTCCTCAGCTCTCCACACCTCAATTGGCCATTTGGGGGGGTCTATTTATAAGTCCCATGGAGAAAGTAGCTATTGGGGATGCAACCCAGCTTTCTACCATTGACCGGACATGTCCGGTCGTCCCGACTGTTGAAGCTGATCATTGACGCTCACTGTTGATCAGACTCTCTAGCGAGTCTAGTCGCTTACAATCTGATGCGTCCGGTAGACGTTTCACCGCTCTGGAACCTCTTTGGAGTCGATTGGACGCCACTACCTAGCGCGTCCGGTCATCCACAGCTGCTGCGTCTGGTCCTCACTGAGTTGTTGCTGCAATGATGAACAATGTCCGTGCATCCGGTCACTGCCTCGCTCAGTGTCCGGTCGCTACTGTTGATGCCTACTATTGCCGAGCAGCTGATCGGACGTCTTTGGTCCTCATAAGGGCCACATTCAGTCACCTCTACCGAGCTCAATTCTTCACAATCTTGCATCCGGCTTGGTTCCTATCCTCGTCCTTGGAGTTTGCTTGGTTTCTTGGGTCTTCTATTGATGACAACACGACCAAAGCAAGCGAATGATAGAAATTTTGAAATTTAAAAAACTATCTACTTACTAGGATCCAAAGCAAGGGGCAAGTTTATATGATGCTAAAGGTATCTCTTTTATGAACTTTTGGAAACTTATCTTGCCCTTGCAAATGTCCCCAAATGGTATTATGGACTTAAGCCTCCCCCTAACTCCATAATCCACTATCATGCTAAAGGTATCTCTTGTATGAACTTTTGGAAACTTATCTTGCCCTCGCAAATGTCCCCAAATGGTATTATGGACTTAAGCCTCCACCTAACTATGGTATTATGGACTTAAGCCTCCCCCTAACTCCATAATCCACTATCCTCCTTTTCTTGGACCATTACCACTTGTAAGTTATTATGATCAGGCTTGCTTTTGGTCCTACAATTTCTCCCTCTTTGGAATCAAACACCAAAAAGGAAGACATTAGTAACACAAGGGAGGGTCAAATTTTGCGATTCTTTACATGTGGAGTGGAATAGATCACAAAACTTGACTCTCACATTACATAGACTAAGCTCCCCCTATGCATACATATGGTTGAGGGTGAAGTATATGCATAATTGGCAAAATAATGCGAAAGGGAGTTTAATCTATATAATGCATGGAGAAAGCATATAAATACCAAAATAAAATCATCATAATGGTAGCGGTTTAGAAATACCACATGTTGAGATCACTTGGATCATTACCGGGGACTCCATTTTCCTTACAATGAGACTACTACACCATGATATGCTTGAAATGGTGTTAGTCTCAAAGCATCCAACTTGTAGAGTAACCTCCTCCTAAATTTATGCATACAAGCATAGAATACTTGTAGGAGACATGCATAATGATTTTTAAAAAAATACCATTTGAAAGATGACACCACATGAACGTGATAACCATTTTTAAAAGTGATATTCATGGGAAATTATCTGCAATTTGGACTTTGGCACATATTAGATAAATAATTGAAAAACAAGTTATGTGTCGTGCTTCTAAGCAATTTAAACCATGTAGGTTTGCTCCAAGGGTAAGAGTGATACCAAGCAAGCCTACCACAATATACACCTAGTGTATGCATGACAAAAGATTAAACATACAAATGCAAACCTAGGCACAAAAAGGAACTAGATGCTAATTGAGATTACAAGAAATTAAAATCTAGTTACCTAACATGGGGAGGGGAATTTGGGTCCATAGTATTCACTAACCCACTTGGCAATTACCTTGACCATCATGATGCACCCCATGAAATGCACCCAAATTATGCCAAGTCTCCAAATTCCCCAGAGTCCATTAGACTTCTCACTTCCCCTTCGGGATCCAAACCTTCTTGGGAATCTTCATGTTGGAAATGATCTCCTTTGGCACCCAAATGCGTTTGGCCCCATTGTTGGCTTGCTTATTCACCTTGATGGCCACTACCTTGTCATTTTTCTTCTTCAAGAGATAAGGTGTGGAGGCCTTTTTGTCCACCTTGTTGGTGTAGGTGTTGAAGAGCTTGCTTGTTTCCTTTTTTTCTCTTTCTCCTTAGCTCCTCCCCCATTCTTCACCTTGCACTCATAGGACTTGTGGCCATCCTTGTGTCATACATAGCAAACCATGGTTTGTCCTTCATCAAGCTTCTTCACTCTCATGACCATGTTATCTTGATGAAGTTGGCCTTGCTCTGTTTTGCCTTTTACTTTAGTCAAGTCCTTGGTAAGGTGAGCCACTTCTTGCTTGATTTGCTCATTCTCCATTGCAACCTCTTGTGTGCATGTATCTACAACAACTTTTTCAACACAAACTTGGTTGCACAAGGGTGAGTCTAAACATAAATCATTGCAAGAAGTAGAGGCATCCTTTTTAGGCCTATCAAAGATTGAACTTTTCTTTTTAGGTGCCTCGGTGGGGGTAGTACCGACGGCTTCAAGATTAACAACTTTATTAGTTAGCTCATCACAATGTTTGCACATGGTTTCCATTTTAGCAAGCAAACTTTTATAGGCATCTTGTGAGATAGCTAACTTTTCTTTTAATTTTTTATTTTTCTTTATAAGTTGCTCATCATTGATTGTGCATGTATTTGTTGTTGCACTAGCCTCAAGTCGCTCAATTTTAGTAGATAGTTCACTATTGAGATTAGCAAATGTCTCATATTGTTCAAGCAAGGTTTTATATGCTTCTTGTGAACTATCTATCTTTTCTTGCAACATCTTTAGCTTCTTTTGTTGACTAGTGCAACTTTTAGCATATTTAAGATTTTCTTGCACAAGTTGCTCATAAAAAGGTAGCTCATCGTCACTATCACTAGGGATAGACTTTTTGTTACCTCATGCCATAAGGCACACTCGTGAAGTGCTTGATGATGAGTGCTTGTGCCCGCGCCTCTTGTGGTGGTCTTCTTCTTCACTTGAAGAATCATCCCATGGCCTTATTGATGTGAGGGCTTTGTCTTTTTATGTCTTTTTCTTTGTCTTGGGTGTGGGCTTGTTTGGACAAACTTCCACAAAGTGCCCCAACTCGCCGCATTTATAGCATCCTTTCTTCCTTTGCTCATTTCTTTGATTGGTGAAAATGAAATCTTGAATTTGGATGGGCATACCCTTGACAATGAGCCTTTGGATCATATTCTCCACCTTGTTGATAAGTTTGATTGATTCTTCATCAAGGTTGGAGGTGGAGGAGGAAGATTGATCATCATCACTTGATTATTCATCATCATCATCATCTTCTTCTTCTTCTTCTTTTTTACTTGAGGAGGTTGAGCTTGAGCTTGTCTCAACTTGCTTGCCCTTCATCTTCTTGTGCTCACTACAAGCGAGTGCTTTGCCTTTGCTTGATGAAGAGGCTTCTTCGTGATCCATCTTACGTGACATCTCAAATGCCAATATCTTGCCAATGACTATGGCCGGGGTCATGGTCCTCAAGTCCTCCATGTTGTGAAGGATGGTGATGATGCTTGCATATCTATTTTGTGGTAGCATGGAGATGATCTTCCTCACAATGTCCGCATCACCTAGCTTTGCTAATCCTATAGAATTGAGCTCATTGATAATTGTATTCAAATGAGAATACATGTCACGAACAAGCTCATCATCATTCATTTCAAATGAATCATAACTTTGTTGAGCTAGGCAATGTTTTTGCTCACGGACAGTACTTGTGCCATTATGGAGCTCTTGTAATTTTAACCAAATTTCATGTGCCATATTTAAAGTGAATACTTGGTTAAACACATCCATGCTAAAAGATTCAAACAAGCAATTTTTAGCTCTAGCATTGAAATGATTTTTTTTCTTCATTTTTTGTGGGTTTATCAGGATTCTTAATGGTTTTCATCCCATCACGAGTGACTCTCCAAACACCCAAATCTACCACCTCAAGGTGACAAGCCATTCTATCTTTAAAGTAGGGGAAGTTAGTGGCGTCAAAGTCCAAATGCCTAGAGGTATCCATCCCAACCACTCTAAATAGCGTTGGCTCAACAGTAGTGAAGCCAAAAGTCCGAATTGAGCCAACCGGCTTTGATACCACTTGTAAGGGACCGTGATGCCTAAGATGGGGGGTGAATTAGGCAACTTAAAAATCTACTCTAAACTATGGCCTCTAATTCCACCTAGTCAAAACCTATGCAAGAAAGTAATCTATCTAGATGTGCAACTATGGCTTTGTTAGGTGTGTTGCTATCTCTACTGCAAAAGAGTTATGCAACCTAGGTTCAAATCCCATCAACTAGCCTAGGAAAGTAAGGCAATCAACTGAGGTAGAAATTTGAATGCAGAAGGTAAAGATGAAGTAGTGATGCAAACTCCCGTCGATGACTCTAGTGTTTTTACCAAGGTATCAAGAAGCGCTCAAGCTTCACCCTAGTCCTCGTTGAAGCCCCTCACAAGGAATCCCTCGCAAGGGCCAAGCTCCCGGTCAGGTAACTCCATGGATAGCCCCGGTCCTTCCCCACATGCAAGAGTGTATCCAGTGTGCCTTCCAGCAAGCCTCTCCTAGAAGGCTCCCCGTTGTCTTCACAATCAAGCTTTTGGCCAAACCACCGTGGGCCTTTTTCCCTTCGGTACACTGGTGGCGGCCACACCACAAATGCAGTTGGTGTGATCTCGCAAGACTACAAGCCCCTCCGATGTACAACAATGGTGTGCACAAGCACTGAGTAATAAGAGGTGTGCAAACCTCACTAAACACTAGGCCTAAACCTAGAGCAAGCGCTTAAGCGGTGGTCTAATCAACCAAAGCACTTTGCAAAGCACCTACCCTAATCACCTAATGAATCACTAAGAACTATGTAAGTGGAGATGACTAAAATGGTGTATCAACACCCTTGGTATGTTTCTCAGCTCTCCACACCTCAATTGGCCAGTTGGGGGTCTATTTATAAGTCCCATGGAGAAAGTAGCCATTGGAGATGAAACACAGCCTTCTGCCAATGACCAAACGTGCAAGTTGTCCTGATCGGACGTGTCTAGTCATCCTAACCGTTGAAGCCGACCGTTGGTGCTTACTATTGATCAGAATCTCTAGCGAGTCCGATCGCTTATAATCTGATGCGTCCAGTCGACGTTTCACCAATCTAGAACCTCTCTGGACTCGATTGGATGCCACTGCATGGCGCATACAGTCGTCCATAGCTATTGTGTCTAGTCCTCACTGAGTTGTGGCCGCGATGATGAACAGTGAATTCCATGCGTCCGGTGACTGCCTCGCTCACTGTCTGGTCGCTACTACTGACGCCTGCTATTGCCGTGCAGCTAATCAGACACATCCGGTCCTCATAAGGGCCATGTCCCATCACCTCTGCCGAGCTCGATTCTTCATGATCTTGCGTTCGTCTTGGTTCCTATCCTTGTGGTTGGACTTTGCTTGGTTTCTTGGGTCTTCTATTGTGCTTCTAGGGTCTTGCTTGAGGTGTTGATCATCAGATCATCACATTGCCTTCATCCAAGTCACTGTTTGCAACCTATTGGACTACAAAACTAACACTTACAAACACATTAGTCCAATTTGGTCTTGTTGATCATCAAATGCCAAACTCCAAAGTAAATGGGCCAAGGGTCCATTTTATTATAGGGTGCCTACCTAATAATGCTGCCAGATTCCTGAAGATCAGGTTAGGGGTGACGACTTCACACATGATCATCACAAAGATGAGATAACCGAACCTAAAAAGAGAGGATCTGAGGATTGGAGATGGTTGCAGTGATAGATAAAGAGATTCAGAGTTGATTGGAAACTTGGGGAAAGACATCTAATTATGGCTCTATTATTGCAGTTGTTTGGTGGATAAGCTATTTAGGTGGTGGTTGGTTACTTGAGTAGATTACTTGAACCAACTCACACTCTCTGTGATTGGTGATATTCTGTTCGAGGTGATAGATGCTTCGTTGTACCAGGTACTGGGGTGAGGTGCCTTTGTTTTGGCTCTGTACAGGTTGGTGGATACTCCATGGGAGGTCACAGAGACTATGATAGGTTCAGGACTTAGTCAATTCTAAGGTTCACTACTACCATAGGATGGTCCAACGGACTGATGGACGCTTTGGTATGAATTGGGTACTCTTGGGTTACTAGCTGACTATTCTTTGTAATTCATCGGACGCTCCACCATGGGTGACGGACACTCTGCTGGGTTGCTTGGTAGTGAACTTGGGTTGTTGGTGACTAGACTCAGGATTGATGGACACTCCATCCTAGTGACGGACACTCCATCAGCTGGGCAAAAGAACCTATGCTCTTGGGTTCTTGTGTGAAGACTTTAGTATTCATGCGTAGATCTTGGGTTGAGGCCTTCATGCATGTGCAAGACATTCCTAGTGTAGTTTATGTAGATAACTAGGCTTAGGATACTTATGGTTTTGGCTTAGGTTAGCTAGTGTCACTAGTGATTCCTTAATTAAGAGAAAAATGCTTAAGATATAAAGAGATTGAGCATGGCAACTCAGCTTGGGCTCTTGATGAGCTCCTTTTCATCAAGATTGAAGATCCACACTTGTCTTCCTTGCTTCCAAGCTAAGGAGCGAGATTCCCTCTTGTCCTTGGATTGCTTCCCATCAAGTAATCCTCATGATCCATCCATGCAAGAGAGAAGACTTGAGTTAGGGTTTAGGGATTGATCTCAAGATGTTGAGAAGAGAGAATTCTTGAGCTAACCATGAGATGAGAGTTGTGGAAGCTCAAGTGCTTGATGTAGGTGCTGATCTAGCTACCCTCTGCAATCTTGGTTCTCCTCTCCATCTTCTTCTTCTCCACTTTCTTACTCTAGTTCATCATTTCCATCTCTTATTCTTCCTTCTAGAGAGAGAGTGTGAGGGAAATGAGGGGAGAGTGAGTGGAGCTGAGGTTCAGGTTGTTGGGAAATATCTCCCATTCATGCTGACATGTGGGCCATGCCCCTTAATTGATGATAGCTCCTTTCCACTCAATTTGCAGTCTCTGCACTTTCATCGGATGGTCCGGTAGATGTGGCAGACTATTTGATAGAATCTAGTTTCGCCTATCCAAGCTTAAGAACCTGATTTCTTTGACCTTGAGTCCATGTTGAGGCTTGCAATGGCCCTGCTTATCCCTTTAGTGAACATAAATGTCTTGAGTTGGGTTCTTCAAGTGGCGTCCTCCTGACGGTCGCTTGGTTGACCCTATTTGATAGATAGTTGACTCGGTGTGTGTTTATGGTAGTTATCATCCATTATAAACCATCAACATAACTTGAATAAATGCATAAAAAGGATCACCAACATTGACCTATGGGTTTAAACTGACAATTTCCATGAGTTTTGGTGAATCTGTGTTTTTAGCAGGGTTATTCCAGAAAACCAGCAAGGGGGATCAAAACGTCAAATAAAATTGTGCTTATCCACAGGGAAAACTACTCCTGAAGGTTCCAGACCACTAGAAGGCATCCTTCTAAGGTAGACCCTGAGTGGATGATAGGTGGGGCTAGGCAGCCACACCAGTAGGCCGCCCGCCCCACCTAGGGCCCACATGTCAGCCCCCATCGTTATATCGGTTCTCCACCGCCCCCTAGATTGTATCTACACTGTTTATTCATGTCGGTTTGGTCCGAGGGCTCAGGATTGATGCTCTAGCCTATATAACCATCCCCTACCCCCCTCTAGAGCATGCTGCCATAAGTCAAGAGTAGAATAGAAACTAGGGTTTCTAGAGAGAAGAGAATAGAGCTCCAATTCTTCAAAGTTCTATATAGGCTAGCTAGCAAGGTTCAAGTAGAGTGTCGCCTATTGCTCAGGATTCTAGATCTACCGTCTTGAGACTAGTATAGCCATTGTATCTATTTATTTATGACTTTATGCTAGTTCAATATTATGTCATTATTTATTATGTTCCTAGTTTGCTTTAGTTATATACTTGATATAGTTGTGATTGATGATGAGTTTATGCATATGTTCACAAAGCGCATAGCCCAAGATGCGCGTGGGTTAAGTGGTCGACATTATGTAAGCATGGTGTTTAGATATTGTTTACTTATGGATGCATTCTACACTCTGGGTCGTGTGGTAGATCACGGATGTGACACTCCCATTGAGTCCTTTGTAGTCCACTCCCTATTTGTAGAGCAAGTAGAACACGGTGGCAAAGGGAGACAAGCTGTATTTGTAACAGAACCACCCAATTTATACAAGATCAAGTACGGCTGTCCCCGCTAACACATTGACACACGCATACTTTCACTCATATAAACCCAGTAGTCCGCCGAGTGTCCCAAAAGACCTCGGTAAATTAAAATCACAACCAAGATCACGTGATTAAGCAAATACACATCACATACACAAGGTTGCAGCGGAAATAATATTACAAATGGGTTCACAATTAAAAGTACAAGTTTGGGTTTCAAAATTGATTGGTGAAAACAACATAGCTTTCAAAAGATTACATTAATATATGTTCCAAATACATTGCTAGCATAATTGACATCATCCGACAAAAGCATATAGATGAGAAGTAACTATAGAATCACCGAGCCACCGGTGGTTAGCCACCATCTTCACAGCCCGAAAACTTCACCTACAACATGGTGGGATAAACCCTGAGTACGAGAAGGTACTCAGCTAGACTTACCCATCAAAATTAGAAATAAAGGACACCAAGGGCCATGCAAGGCTTATGAGGTGGGCTAGCTTGACACAGTTGCATAAAAGAGCTTATGAATATAGTAACCTATTTAAACTTCACATCAAGTTTATCATCATTTACCTATCCACTAGATTTGCACCTGTACTAGAGCACTCACTTATTAGGAGCAAACAATATTAACCATAGCAGGTATAATAAGGCTGTCATCATCATATCATCATTTCTGAACCATTATGTTATTTAGTGTATCTACTTTGGAGATAAGCCCGTCAAGTTCTCACTAACCGGGAGAGACGGTGACTCGAATCGAATTACAACTCAGTTGAGGGGGTATTCCTAACTCTCACCCTGGCATACTTAGCAAGGGTAGCCATGGGTCACCTTTGGAACATCTCAGGAACCAAATTCGCGGGTTCGATCAGTGCTAGCACTCTTAGGGATTACCCTTCTGCTAGGACAATCAGGACTTTTAAATCACTTGCCCTTGGACTCATGCCTATGGCTCCCTTCCGAGGCGCACTTTACACTTATCGACTCCCAGCCTGAGGTGAGCTACTCGGCTTCGTGGTCGGTCTCCAGACCCAGCCAACTAAGAGAGAGGCATGCGTTTAATATGAATAGGAAAGGCTCCAAGATTCAGTCCTTAATCGACACAGATGGAGTCACTGCAAACCGGCAAGCCTCCATCCGGTCTTCATTTCACATTAAGACTGGTTCTTTTCCATGATAGCAAATATAGCCAACCGTGCCATGTGTATCTTCCTATATCTCGTAGGTGACAAGAAATCACCTGACTTCTACCGTGTTTAAGCAGGGCTAAGCACTACATGAGCCTGAGCTACATAGGATTCAGGGTATCAATATCTGGACAAGGATTGGATAACCAATGCAGCAATTGTTTGCATCCAACACCTAAACTTAATGCAACAATATATATATGTAACAATAATAGTGTAATTGCATTTCAAAAATTAGGAGGCTTAATATGCTCCGGGGCTTGCCTGGGATCCGACACAAGTCAGTTCAGTTAGCTTGCACCGTCCTAGTGACATCTCAGGTCCTAGCACTTGCTTAGTCCTTCCATCTCGGGATAGATCCATCAAACTCTATCTTCGGGTTTGGCTCCAAATTCACATCCTTCACGTGGTTCATCTAGCGCACCTAGATGAGATGCAAGATGTAAGTGTATGAATACATGGAAGTGCAATAGACGATGCATCGCATGCAGTAAGTAAGACAAGCACAAGGTTACATTAACATGCATAAGCACTTCGCATTGCCTACTTTAAATATCGCACAATTTATCATCCCACGATAGCAAAGAAGATGACAACACCAAGCATGACACAAATTTCCCAAGATCTTAGGTACTCTAACTCAACCATCATCAAAGGTATGAGCCACACTTAGCAATATACAAGCAAACAACTATAATTGGAATGTGTCAATTTCTAGACATGCAAACAACAGCTACAAGATTTAGCTATAACTGGAGTTACACAAATCCAAATGACTTACAAGAAGACATTTTGGAAATCTTATGAAATTGTCTACAATTCATTTTTAATCATCTTAGCATGATTCTCAAGTTAACTAAGTCAAATATACCCATTTACAGAAACTGGTCCACAATTGACAGAGAGCAATCAATTCTGTAACCCAACTTTAAACAGGCATAACTCACAAACCACAAAACCAAATACCACCAAATTTTAACAGAAGCTAGATACATGAATTATCTAAAACTTTTTTATTATCACCAAAAGCTCATTCAATTCCTAACTATATCAAACACTAGCATCTTTTAGATCTGCTCAGAATACAATCAAAACCTGACAGGAGACTTAAAAGTCATATAACTCCTATACTATCAGACCTATGGCCTTACAGTTTGAACACAAGCAAGACCATGGAATTTTCTACAACTTTTGTATTCACTACGACCATAGCAAACATCATTTACACCACAAAAATAATTGCACAAGCAAAACTGCAAATGCAACCCAACAGCAGTGGTACAGAAAACTGATAGGAACTTCAGAGAAGCATAATTGGAGTTCTAGACCTCCAACAAACATGAACCATAACTTTTTGAAAAGCTTAGGAAGTTACCTACAACTTTCCTATTCTCATATTAAGATGATTCTACAGTTAGAAGGGTCAATTAATTCAATAATTGCATCTCTATCCAAAACATAGATAGAAACTGACATGCCACTTTAAATAGCTATAAATAGAGTTATACATGTCCAATAAATGTGGTTCTAGACTTTTTAGAAAGCTTATCAAATTCTAAACAACTTTGTCAGAGTTTGGGCAGAAACAGCCACTGATATTTAAGCAAGTATAACCCAAGATCTACTTAACCAAAAATCATGATATTTAGCTTTTTGAAAATCTTAATAAAAGTACTACAACTCATGTATTATCATGAAGTCATGATTCATAACTTAACTAAGCCAATTAATTCAAACATGCAGGACTATTTAGAATAGGAGCAAAGCAATACAGTACATTTGTTATTTTTATAACTCTTAAAATATAAATCCTACACTTCTGAATTTTTTACGAGACAACAACAATCACTTTATGAGCACTCCATAAAAATTTCACATTTATTTGAGCAAAAGAACTATAGTTATGAAAAAAGACAAATATAACTAGCATTAAAAACCTAACTACATAAATCTATTTTTAAAGCTAAACCTTTAAACTAAAACATGTAATATTATAGATCTAGTACATAGAGAATTTCACAAGGATTTCAAAAAGTCCACATTTGTTATTTTAGGATTTTTCTACTAATTAATATGGATTTTCAAAGTGGAGCATTCAAATCTGTAAAAACCAGAGAAAAAAGGATTGAAATCTTGCATCGGGGTCCCTGCAGAAAACATTAATTAAACTACAGCGAAGAGGTCCTCAGGAGCACTATTTGAATGAGTCATGGCTTCGCAGGAAGGCCCTTTCGTTTCATCTAATTGTTGTACGCAGCCCCTCACGCGAATTAGAGCAGGGGAGGCCGTCGGAGCTCGTGGCTCCGGCCGGCTGAGGCGGCCCCGATGGCCGTGGAGTGGCGGGGAAGGATCCAGGGCACTCGCGCACCCGTGGGTAGCCTCGGCTCGTGCCGCAGTGGCCCAACGTGGCCTGGCCGTGCATGCTGGCGGCTATGGCCGAGCGAGCGCTGGTGGCAACAGCACACGGCGGTGCAAGCAGCCGGGAAAAAGACACAATGCGCATGGGGAGACTCGAGGAACACGAAGGCGAAGCTAGTAGGGACTAAGGAGCGATGGAGGAGTGGAACCACGCGGAGGCAGGGAGCTCAGTCGGCGGCAACAATGGCGGCCACGACTGGAGTGCGCGCTCGACACCAGAGAGCGAGGAAGGGAGAGTGGAGAGGTGAGTGGGTGATAGAGCAGCTCGGGCACTCGGTTTGAGGGGTAGGGGCGCTCGGCAGCACGTGGCACAGCGCTTGAACGTGCGTTGGCCATGGGGGGCGCGTTCTGGTGCATGGCTGCCACGATGCCATTTCGTTGAACACGTGGCGCGCGCGATGGAGCCCGACTTGGAGTCTGTTTTCGGCATATTCTATGCACATTCGGACCTAGGTGCCATTAGCAAAGTTGCTCTACTCTGGATGCTCTACAAACTTGATTAAGGTTGTATGGTCATCAGAGCTCTTCATCAGTAGGTAATTAAGCCACAAAATGACAGTGTCAGTGCCTTGATAGCGATTAAGAAAACACAAAATTGAGGACCAAAACGGAGTCAAACTTAGCCCAACTTTTTATATGCTCTTCTCCATAATATAACCTTCAACTTTTATTTTTGGACCAACTCAAGTTGCTTAACGAATTTTGGAGAACGCGGAATGCCAACGTCGTTGCTTAGCGAAACTGACTTAGAATAATTCTAAGTACTGAAAAGTGCAGCAGAATCAATCTTGTGACCTTTGTTTGTCAAGCTTAGAGATGGATTTAGACTTGGGTCCTTCAATAAAGTTTGTAGTACACAAACTATACTACAACTTTTATTTAAGGTAAAACCTTGTATCTTGAATACAAACCATTCTTTTACTTTGGTCAAAGGAGCATCTCGTTAACCCTAGAATTAGAGTTTTCGACCAATTGAGGCCTTTTCTTGACATGTGCTCAACACAAACCCTTCATGAATTTTGTTGTAGAGTTCAATTAGAGTCATTTAGGCAAGGTAGCAAGGTTAGGTTGATGGCCTATAATTCCCTTCACTTACTAGCGCAATTCAAGCAAGAATGTAACTCATCATTTCATGCGACTTCTTGATTCCAAACTTCATGAAACTTTTCCACGGGTCTAGATGGATGCATGTGGATGTAATGTACATGGAATGAGCATGTTTAACATTACTCTTGCATAATCTTAACAAGGGTCCATATGTAAGCAAATGTGCGTGGCCCAAGTTTATGTTGGAGCTCCATCATGTAGATTTGATCTTGACACCTTCCTTACCACTCAACATGTCATGTTTGAGCTCAAACCCATTGTTTAACTAGTGACAAACACCTGGGGTGTTACAGCCCTCCCCCCTTAAAGGAATCGCGTCCCGAGATTCGGTGCGAAAGACTTTTAAGGGAAGAGAAACATGTCATCCAGTTTCCAACATCAGTGATAGCATTAGGCCACTTAACTTCGGAGTATCAGAGAGGCTAATTCAGTCACGACACTTTCTGATACTTGCTCTTCATCGTAAGTTGTTGTCTGAAGAATTTCTTTCGTTGGCGTCCATAAAGCATTATTATATTGGAAGGAATCCAAGATAGCATTGTCCTACGTACTTCATCCTTGAGATATGAAGAGTGGTACAAGCGTAGACTAAATACTTGTAACATCTACTTCTCTAGTGGATATAGCATAGAACTTATGAACTTTGCACTAGATCGTAGTCGGTTGACGGATATTCCTTGCAACGGTGCTATATTTGTTCCCAAGGTTTGAAAAGCAGTTCTCTACTAAAGTGGCTTGAGCACAACTTCTCATAAAGGATGTGATCATAGATGGGGTAAACATCCTTTGAGGGTATGAGAAGCTAGTTAACCAATATCGAAACTGGTTGTAGCGGTGCACTCACTCATATGTCAACTGATGGAAAGCTACATAATGTTCCATGTGTGCAGTGCTCTTTCTCTGATAACAATACTGTATTACCTGAGTCAGTTGAATGAGTGGTGAATGTGATAGTTGACTCTGTTGACTCAGCGTTTTTCGACGATCATTCCTTAGGGAGCCTTTGGATCCAAGTTGCAATAGTGATCTGGGTTGAATCTGATGCAACCTATTGGGTAAAAACACATATAAGGTACCAAAGGCGTGTCAGCATTAGAGAACCATTGACATAGAAGGATGTTAGCGAGGCTTGGAGGACAACATAAGTTGCAAGTAATCACAATACTAGGGACTAGTTCACTACCAAGCAGGCTGAGTACAATTTGTCTTCGTGGTGCAGTTGCACAGCAAGTTGGGTTAACTTGTATCGTAGCAAAACCAGCTTTCTTAAACTATATTTGATGTCGAGGTTTCCATTCTTAGGCCAATTAATATCTCAAAAACCATAATCCAAAAATCTATGGTTTGACAACTTTCCAATTACTTTCGAATTGCAAGGGCACAATTTGACTTCTAGAACACCTTGACTGCTCACGCATTGCTGATCTAAGAGAGCAAAGGCAAGGCACATAGGGGTGCAATTAATCTTCTCAAGGTATGGAGGGTTGTCTAACAGCAATACACCTACAAGTTGTAATTTCTTGGCATTAATTACAAACACAACCATCTAATGGAAAAGGATGATCGCGGTCACAGTGAAATTGCAGATTCTGTACCCTTTTGTTTTCTATTCATATCTCACAAACTACTGCTCCAATATGCACAAATTTTGGTGGTAATGTAGATCCATGGGTCTTCTAACTACTCACCAAAATTCAACTCAACCGGACACCGTTTGACCATCCAAACAATTCATCTACCAAAACTGCTCTGTTCTGAAATGGCAGCAAACCAAGCCGACAAGATATCTCTCAAATCCGATGTTTTACTTAACCAATACTCAAACTAACTTAAGACATTGAAGGGTCCTAAGCAAGGAATGAGATCACCAAGTTTGGGGTCAATCCAACTTCGTTTGTGTCACTAATCGTTGGCTTGAAGATGTTCGGTTCTGTACCTTAAAATCTAGACAGATTTCTCGTTCTTCTCTTTCTTTACTTCATACGTTGTGGTGTGTGTTCTATACTCTTGATCTCTTTGTGCGGAAGCGACATAGTTTAGTACATAACTTCATAGTTTCAAATACATTGCCAGATCTGAGTCATGTCCCACAAAAGCATCTTCAGATACGAGAACTACGAGAGACCGCGCCCAACGGTCTAGTCTTCATCCCTAGCTGGTATCAGAGCAAGATTAAGCATAATACTGTCATGTACATTATTTTAAAAATAAAGTTTTGGTTTTAAAAAGCCTATTTTAACTAAAACTTTAGCTACAGGCAAATTTGTCAAACCTAATTTGCAAAACTATGCTAGCGACATCCTCCTTTATGCTCAGTTAAGGACTATTAGGTGGCTATCTAAGTACTAACATGGGGGTTTTTACTTTCGTCGTCCATACGGCGTGCTATTGTATGGATGTCATTCGCTTGAATGGTAATGTATGGATCAATTGTTTCTACGCCCAGGTAAGTGTGAGTTGTGAGAGCATGACCGTCCCACTGTCGGTCTAGGGGAGAGTTAGCTTTGGTTACTAGAATATTTACATGTTACACACATGTATATATGAAGGTACTTAATTGCGGGTAAGTCTAGCTGAGTACCTTCTCGTACTCAGGGTTTATCTCCCACCTGTTGCAGATGACCAGTTCTACTTTGGTTGCTGCAAGTACTGCCTTCTCCCAGCTGGGGATGAAGACTAGACCATTGGGCACGGTCTCTCGTAGTTCTCGTATCTGAAGATGCTTTTGTGGGACATGACTCAGATCTGGCAATGTATTTGAAACTATGAAGTTATGTACTAAACTATGTCACTTCCGCACATTCGAACTTGGTTTGTAATATTTTATCTAAACTCTGATGGATGTAATCCGAATGCTACTTGTGAAATATTGTAACGGATGATGTGTTACGTTGAATCACTACGGTCTTGGTTTGTATGTCGAGAGTTGGTTGAAATCCTTCGTGATTTCTGGACTACCGGGATTATGGGAGCTTAAGTATAGGAATTTGATCACCTCGGTGATTGTTTTTGTACTTACGTTCTTATGATTTGGTCGGTTCTGTTACAGCATTCTTAATCTTCCTTAGTAACATTCCTTATACATAGATTCAGAGTTCATTATGCTATAGATGAGAGTGTATATACTTGGGTGTACAAAACACTTAGTAAATAAGGAATGACTTAGGAATCTTTTGCTCTTACCGAATCTCCTGCCTAGCCATACTACATTTTATGAGTCTTTATTTCTATCTCTAGAATTACTATTAATGCTTCACACTTATCATTTGTTTATCATTTGACTTACCCCTGCCATAGCATGAGAGTGGTTTTATCATAACTATACATATTTGTCAATATCTCTATGCCAACAATCATGTAGCTCCTCCCTATGGATAAAATATAAATAACGATACTCGGTATACTCCCTGGTGAAATGCTACAATGGTTTATTATTTGTGCGCTTGCAGATATTTTACTTTACTTATATAATTTTCTCTAAGTTTACAAGTGTCATTAATAATTACCAACAACACATTTTTGGTATCATGCTAGGCATTACAACTTAGTAAAGAGTGATGCTAAGAAATGTCAACAAGCATTTCCGGCACAGTTGCCAGAGAGGGGCACATGGCTATAGAGAATTGATCAAATAAATACTTATTGATAAAATCATAACAACTCTGCTTTAGCAGGCTTACCCTTATTTGTCGTTGTTCATGTAACATCCAAAAATTCTCATTCTTTTAAAATAAGTAAGTTTGATTTATTTATGCAATGATATGTGCATTCAAATTTAGGAAATAATATTTTTATGAAATTAAAAGTAAATATAAGGATAGAAACATGTTGATGCATTCATGCTACTGCACATTTATTTTTGTAATGATTAGCTTTGACTAAAATTTGAATTGAATTCAAATTAAAATTGAAAATGAGTTTGGAGAATTTATTTGGAAAAAGAAAAAGAATTTCCTTCTTCTCTCCCCTCTCTTCCTCATTCGGCCCACAGGCCTTTTCCCCGTGGCCCGCTGTCCTCCCCTCTTCCCTTCCTGGGCTGACCCAGCTCGGGCGCAACCACTACCATGCCCTTTCCCTGCGCATCAGCCGCTGCCAACCCGGCCACGTGCGTCAGCGCCGTCCCCCTCCTCCCGCAACCGCCGCGCCCAGTCCTGGCGCAATCGTCACCACTCCGTGCCCACGTCCACATCGTGGGAGCGCCCCCAGCCCCCGCACCCGGCCTCTACAAAAGCGAGCCATGACCCCACCACCCTCCCTGCTGTTCATCCCCGCTCCAATTCCACGCTCGCCTGTGCACGAGGAAGCCGCACGCACATCACTGGGATCTGCCGTCCACCCCTCCGCGCGGACAGCCGTCCCCGAGCCGCCTCCATCCGTTTTTCCCCCGCGGTGAGAACCCCCTTGTTTCCCTCTACCTCCCCATGCCATTATTTTTTATTTTCATGGCTTGTATAACCGTTTTCGCGTGCGCCCGATAGCTCCCGGCCGCCGGCCATGGCGACCGCCGCCTCGGCCGCGTCCTCCGGTGGCCATATCGGCCTGGCCGAGGTCCCCTGCTCCCCTCTTTCTCCTGGTGCCCTCGGTTCTTTGAACCGTGGCCCGTAGGCCAAGTTCCGCGCACGCCAGTGACCACCTCGCCGCCGGCAATGGCTGCACCGCTGCGGCCGCACTATTCCGGCCGGCGCCTCCCTTTCTCTCTCTTCCCCTCTCTAATCTGAGCCGTCCGTTCTTGATCCAACGGCCACCGATGGCCGATACCCTTTCGCCCTGGCATAATTGCTAATCAGACCCTGAGTTTTTCTAAGTCCTAACCCACAGTACAAAGCACGTTTCCAGAGTACGCTTTCTCGTTTTGAAAACATAAAGTATATTGTTTTAGTCCAAAATACGTTTTCAGTATTTACAGAAATACCACTAGATTTGTTTTGCTCATAAAACCTTCGTTTTAGCTCCGAATCGACCCGTTCAAATTGCGTTAGTTTTGTAATTTCATAACCTACATGTTAGTACCACTGTTAATCATGTTTGCAACTTTTAAATTTCATGGTTAGATTTAATTAAATAAATTGCTATAGGAAATCCCGTTTAAATCATAACTTTCGCGTATTAGCTCCGTTTTTCGTGAACTTCGCGTTGCCGTGATCGTAGCGAGATGTAGAATCTTTTCATAAACATTTTAATTTATTTTCTATACTGCTGGTGTACTGTTCTAACTATAGTATTGTTTGCTTTGCATGAATGCTCCTAGAATGTTGTATGTTGCTGTGTTGGTCGTGTTCAGACGGTGAGGAGAACGTTGGTGACCAGGAGTACTTTGACGACCAGCAGGATCAGTAGGAGTTTGCTAACCAAGGCAAGTATAGCATGGGCCTACCTTGATGTCCTATTCACTTTAATCATTTACTCATGTGCATGTGTCTAACTTTGATAACCATAAGGACATCCTAGTCATTTGATGACATGTTTCCTTGACTCCTATGGGTTAATTGCATATGGGTAGATTGCTAGCGCTCTAACTGAACATGATCTATATAATGGTTAATGGTTCTATGGAACTAAAAGTAAAACATGCTTTATAACAACTGATCCATAGGGCGAAGATGCAAATGACTTTTGATCATGTTGCTCCCTAAGCCCTCCATAAGGACTTATCTATCGGCAAAAGCTAGGACTGACAGTGCAACCTGTGAGAGTCATATGGCTCTGACTTTAGCTCAGTAATAGGATCTTTTCTAGCTTGTTAGAGGTTACCTTTATGGCACAAAAGGGGCTTGCCACGTTGGGTATAGGGCTGCCTCTGTTCCTATGTGTATAGCCGTGATGGATATGTGCCATAGGAAAGGGGGGTTCCTACATCTGCCTACCGAGGAAACCTAGCGGCCCTAACTTGTTAGAGAAACCTATGAAATGGCTTCATAGTGTACCCTGCCTGCTCACCTTGGCAGTGACATGGGAGTAATTAACCCAGGGCATATAGGGAATCATGACTCGCGGTGAATGTGCACCACCTCTGCAGAGGGTTACAAACTGTTATAACAGCCGTGCTCACGGTCACGAGCGGCCCGAAAAACTCACAGAATAATTGGTTACTCATTGTGGTTCATTTATGATGGTATACGATGATAATATGATGCAAATGATTCTGATATCTGCTTATGTGGGTTTAAATGGGAGCTTAAGCATAACTTGATTATACTTGATAATAAAATCTGGACTTACTAAAAGTGCTAACTACAGTAAACCTGTGTCATCCTTTTTGAGCTTCATAACCCCATGTTATCTTGTTAAGTACGAGAAGTACTTACGCTTGTTTACTTTCTATATTTGGATAAAAATCCCAGATGGGTAACAGATGACAATGGGTATGAGGAGTTTCCTAAGGATTATTAGGCTTGTGGTCAACCAGTTGACCTTCCCTGTGATGGAGTTCCATGAGAGAGTTATCATTTTATCTTTCGCTATGTTGTGTAAGACTATGTGTTGTTATTAATCGTGATGTAAGATACACTGTGATGATACTTTTTATAATTTGTCGACTTATGTGTGTGACTGATCCCTGGACACACATGAGCTTTATGCATTCAATTTTATCCTTAAAATTGGTGTGACAAATTGGTATCAGAGCCAGGTTGACTGTAGCACGCAAGCCTAGTTAGAAATGGTCGTTTTAGCATCTTTGCTCCTCTGGTTTCATGCTTACTGTCTTATTCTTGTTATTTTATTAAAACATTTATGCTTTTCATACCTTAATCTATTATATAAAATTGTTGATTCTAATTCTATCTCACTTTAAATCTATAGATGTCTCATAACCCGAAGACCGCCCGACTCAGCACTGCAGGCTACCATGCCTTGTTCACCCCCGTGCTCCACAGGCGGAGAAGGAGATTGTGATCATCTCCGATGATGAGGAGATGGCTACCCCGACACCTGCACCTGCTCCTACTCCAGCTGTTGCACCTGTCTATCCTGATGTAGCTACACCCGAGGAGTCATCAGCTACTTCACCTACACCTATGCCATCCCCAGCTGTCCCTGTGGTGGATAAGGAGATAGGCTAGAAGTGCAAGTACTACTTCAAGCCAGCCCAGAGACGGCCTACTACCACACTCTCCTTACTCATGTGCTGGATGACTACTACCCTGATCTGCATGCCTCCATCAGCTATCATTGTGCAGAGTACCAAGCATCCTTTGGAAGCAACCTTTTGGAAGGTAGAGCTGGTTGTCACTGCTTGGAATGACATAAAGAATGGACATGAGGTGGAGACTGTCCACTCGTGCCTACTGCTAGAAGGGCCCATGCATTGGATGGCATGGAAGATGCAGCGCAGGACGCTTACATCTACTACCATGGTCGTCGTTTTGAGGCCATGAAGGAGGATCGTTTTAGGTTCCTTCCTCGCAATGATCATGAGGGTAACTGGCAGGTCCTGGCTCCACCAGAAAGTGACCCAACTCTAGAAGCAACAGTACAACATGTCCATGCCATGCAGAGGGTAGATGAAGAAGTCAAGGGAGAGCTACGTGCATCACAGAGGGCCGAGAGACTGTCTCCAAAAGCAAGTTGATGAACTACGTGCTCAACTTGGGCAGCCACCGATCTACAAGAAGAAGCGCTAGTCGTTCACCATGATTGACACCGCCCCATAGGTGTTAGGTGCCTTGTTTAATGTTACAACGTTGTTAGTTCGTGAGTCATGTCTAGTCTTGTTGGTCTTGTGAACTTTAATGATTAGATGTCTTTAATTGTGAACTTGGATGATTTGGAGTTTGTTTGATTGCTGGAGGTTTGTGGGCATGTTCACAACTTCCCTAGGTTTGAACTTTAAGTTTAGATGATGTTCTTAATGTAGATGGGTTTGCTTTATCTTATCTCTGCTGTGCTGATTTCTGAAGCAGCCTGTGTTCTTTATTTTGTATCTCGAAATCTGGGCTGTCAAAAATTCTGAAATTTTTGTGGAGATATCTAGACTTCTGTATCTTTCAAATGTCTCTAGAATCACAGTCAAAATCTGTTCAGGTTTGTGAGATCTAGCTGTCACAAGTTGAGGTTTCTGCACAGACTGGAACCCAGAACAGATTCGGTTTAGCTCTATTTTTGACCATGTGTATGTCAGAATCTGTAAAAGTGATCTAAATAAAAGTTGTAGCTGATCTCCTAAGCTTTCCAACCGTTCTTGGTACATCTATGTTGGAGCTCTGAAACTTGAGTTATAACAGATTTACTAAACTGCTGTATTTGAATCTTGTCCAGAAAATTTTCAGCATTGTTCCTTATCTTTATAAGCTCTCTATAAATTGGAAATCTCTAAAATTTTGCGCATTTGTTGGAAAGCAGATGGCCGCAAGAGGAGGAAGAGGCAGAGGCCGTGGTCGTGGACGTGATGCTCTCATAAATCCACCACCACCTCCACCAGTGACTATGGAACAATTGATGGGAATGCAAGCGCAGTTGATGCAAGCTATGATGCAACGCTTGGATAATGAACCTGCAAGAGGACCACCGCCTAGTTCAGGTCAGAGATAAGCATGGAGAGTTTATGAAGGGTCGCCCACCGGTGTTCACCCATGCCTCAGACCCTATGGAGGCAGATGATTGGTTGCGTGCTGTGGAGAAGCAACTTAACATAGCATAATGCAATGATCTTGAGAAGGTGTTGTATGCTTCTGGTCAACTCTAGGGAGCAGCTCAGGGATTGGTGGGATTCTTTCCAGTATGGACGCCCCAACAATGCTCCTGCTATCACCTAGCAAGAATTCAAGGATAACTTCCGGTCATATCATATCCCCGATGGACTGGTGGAATTAAAGCAAGAGGAATTCAGATCCCTTAAGCAAGGATCCATAACTGTGGCGGAGTATCGTGACAAGTTTGCTCAACTGTCACGTTATGCTCCAAATGATGTAGCTGAGGATAAGGAGAAGCAATGTCATTTCCTCAAGGGAACTTTATGATGGCCTGCAGCTCCAGCTGATGTCCAACACCTACCATAACTTTCAGTCCTTGGTGAACCGTGCTATTGTGATTGACGATAAGCGTAAAGAGATGGAAGCCAAGAAGAGGAGGCTTCAAGGGCAAGCTTCTGGAAGCAACACCCGCCCGCGTGCCTATCCCCAGCAGGGTTTTCAGTAGAGGAATCAAGGACCATCTAACTAGGGAAACCGTGGTCAGTATCCTCTAGCGTAATCAATTCTAGCAACGCCCTTAGTACTCAGCAATAGTATGGTAATCAGCGTCCCCCGCAACAGACTGGCAATCCGGCAACATGCCAGGGAATGCCCAACAATGCTCCTATGAAGAGTGGTGCACCCAATAACCCCAATGCATGCTACCACTGTGGAGAAGTAGGTCACTATGCTCATCAGTGTCCAAAGAAGCAGAACCAGCAAGCTCCTCAGAACCAGACTGGCAATCAGAAGTTCAACACCCGACCACCTCACACTGCGAAGGTGAACTATGTGTCATCTGATGCAGCTCAGGAGATGCCCGAGGTCATGTTGGGTACGTTCAGCGTCAACTCTATCTCTGCTATAGTACTTTTTGATTCTGGTGCTTCGCATTCTTTTATTTCCCAAGCTTTTGTTAGAATGCATAGCATACCTTTATGTGCCATGAAAAACCCCATACTAGTAAATTCACCGGGAGGTAGTATGCCTCGCTTCTTATTGGAGTCCCTCAACTAGCATTTCCTTAAGGGGGTAGACTTCAAAGTGAAACCTATTGTGTTGAGAACAGCGGGAATTGATCTTATTCTGGGAATGGATTGGATGAAACAACATCGGGCAGTGATTAGTGTCAGGAGAAATCTGTTGTTCTGACATCACCCAATGGAGATAGAATCTGTGTAGAAGTGGTAGTGCAAGCTCAGCCAACAGCTACTGTGAATCAGTTGGATGGTGATGCCAATGAACAAGATCATGTTGTGGAGGAATTCCCAGATGTCTTCCCCGATGACTTGCCAGGTATGCCACCTGACCGAGACATTGAATTCATTATTGAATTATTACCTGGAACTGCACCAATAGCTAAACATCCATATAGAATGGGGGTTAATGAGTTAGAAGAGCTTAAGAAACAACTAAAAGAGTTGCAAGAAAAAGGTTTCATACGCCCTAGTTCTTCCCCATGGGGGGCACCTATGATCTTTGTGGATAAGAAGGATGGTAGCCAACGGATGTGTGTGGATTACCATTCACTTAATGAGGTTACTATCAAGAATAAATACCCTTTGCCTAGAATTGATGATTTGTTTGATCAGTTGAGAGGAGCCTATGTGTTCTCCAAGATTGATCTCCGCTCAGGATACCATCAGCTTAAGATTCGAAACTCAGACATACCCAAGACAGCATTCACTACCGGTATGGCTTGTATGAGTATACCAGTTATGTCTTTTGGATTGACAAATGCACCTACATACTTTATGTATCTGATGAATAAGGTGTTTATGGAGTTTCTTGATAAATTTGTGGTGGTATTCATTGATGACATACTGATATTCTCCAAGACTAAAGAAGAACATGCTGAACATATAAGGTTGGTCTTGCAAAAGCTTAGAGAACATAAGTTGTACGCTAAGTGGAGCAAGTGTGAGTTTTGGTTGAAGGAGGTCTCTTTTCTGGGTCATGTTGTCTCCAATGGTGGAATAGCAGTGGATCCAGGCAAAGTGCAAGATGTATTGAATTGGAAACCACCAACCAATGTAAGTGAGATCCGTAGTTTTTTGGGATTGGCTGGATACTACAGGAGGTTCATTGAAGGTTTTTCTAAGCTTGCTAAGCCTATGACAGCTCTATTGGAAAAGAATGCTAAATATGTATGGTCTGATAAATGCTAGGCAAACTTTGATGAGCTAAAGAAGAGATTGACTATAGCTCCAGTATTGATTTTGCCCGACTTAAGCAAGAACTTCTATATATATTGTGATGCATCCCGTTTGGGCCTTGGATGTGTGCTTATGCAAGAAGGAAGAGTGGTGGCATATGCATCTAGACAATTGAGGAAGCATGAGTTGAATTACACTACTCATGACTTGGAACTGAGCAGCTGTGGTTCATGCTTTGAAAATCTGGAGACATTATCTAATTGGGCATAAGAGTGATATCTATACAGATCACAAGAGTTTGAAGTATATCTTTACCCAATTCAGATCTGAATCTGAGACAACATCGTTGGTTAGAATTGATCAAAGACTATGATTTGGAAGTGCATTATCATCCGAGAAAAGCAAATGTCATAGCTGATGCACTTAGCAGGAAGAGTTATGCTAATGGACTTGGGATGACATTTATGTCAGTAGAGTTGTGTGCTGGAAATGGAGCATCTCAACTTGAGTTTTGTCACTAATGCAATGGAATTGGTGATAGAGCCTACATTGGGGCAAGAGATACGCAAGGGTCAATTGGAGGATGAAAAACTAAAAGAGATAGCGGAGAATGTAGTGCTTGGAAAGGCACCAGGATTCAGGATGGATGAGAATGGTACTCTTTGGTTCGGAAAAAGGATATGTGTACCTGAAGTGAAGGCTATCCGTGATGCAATTCTGCAAGAGGCCCATGAGTCTGCTTATTCTATACATCCCAGAAGTACGAAGATGTATTTGGATCTCAAAGAGAAGTATTGGTGGTATGGTTTGAAGAGAGATGTGGCAGAGTATGTGGCTTTGTGTGACACTTGTCAAAGAGTGAAAGCTGAGCATCAAAGACCTGCAGGGTTGTTACAACCAATGAAGATTCCTGAATGGAAATGGGAAGAAGTTGGTATGGATTTTATCGTAGGTTTGCCCCGCACTCAAAGAGGTTATGATTCAATATGGGTAATAGTGGATCGACTCACCAAGGTTGCTCACTTTTTACCAGTTAAGACTACCTATACAGGTGCAAGGTTAGCAGAGTTGTACATGGAAAGAATAGTGTGCTTACATGGTGTTCCCAAGAAAATTGTGTCGGATAGAGGCACTCAGTTTACATTGCAATTCTGGCAGAAAGTACATAGATCTTTGGGGACAAAGTTGAATTTTAGTTCTGCTTACCACCCACAAACTGATGGACAGACTAAAGGATCAACCAAATTTTGGAAGATATGTTGAGAGCCTGTGCACTGCAGTATGGTAATAGTTGGGATAAGAGTCTACCATATGCTGAGTTCTCGTACAACAACAGTTACCAGAAGAGTCTCAAGATGGCACCTTTCGAGGCGCTGTATGGACGTAAATGTAGAACGCCCCTGTTCTGGAATCAGACTGGTGAAACTCAAGTGTTTGGACCCGATGTCCTTAGAGATGCAGAAGAACAAGTGAGAATGATTAGAGACAACTTGAGAGTGGCTCAGTCCCGACAGAAGAGTTACGCTGATACTCGCAGAAGAGAGCTGACTTTTGAAGTTGGAGATTATGTGTACCTGAAGGTGTCACCAATGAGAAGTGTGAAAAGATTCAATATGAAAGGAAAGTTGGCACCGAGGTATATTGGACCTTTTAAGATCCTAGAGAGACGTGGAGAAGTAGCCTATCAGTTGGAACTGCCTGAGAGTTTGTCAGGTGTACATGATGTGTTTCATGTTTCTCAATTAAAGAAGTGTTTGCGAGTACCAGAAGAGCAGATTCCTTTAGAAGAACTTGCTGTTAAGGAAGATCTCACATATGAAGAGTATCCGATAAAGATCTTACAGATGGCAGAAAGAGTTACAAGGAGCCGAGTTATAAAAATGTGCAAGGTACAGTGGAATCGGTATACAGAGGATGAGGCTACTTGGGAAAGAGAAGAGGAATTGCGAAAGTCTTATCCACAACTGTTTGAGTAAGCAATCACCCTGAATCTCGAGGACGAGATTCATCTTAAGAGGGGTAGAATTGTAACATCCAAAAATTCTCATTCTTTTAAAATAAGTAAGTTTGATTTCTTTATGCAATTATATGTGCATTCAAATTTAGGAAATAATATTTTTATGAAATTAAAAGTAAATATAAGGATAGAAACATGTTGATGCATTCATGCTGCTGCACATTTGTTTTTGTAATGATTAGCTTTGACTAAAATTTGAATTGAATTCAAATTCAAATTGAAAATGAGTTTGGAAAATTTATTTGGAAAAAGAAAAATAATTTCCTTCTTCTCTCCCCTCTCTTCCTCATTCGGCCCGCATGCCTTTTCCCCATGGCCCGCTCGTCCTCCCCTCTTCCCTTCCTGGGCCGGCCAGCTTGGGCACAACCGCTGTCGCACCGTTTCCCCGTGCATCAGCCGCTGCCAACCCAGCCCCGCGCGTCAGCACCGTCCCCCTCCTCCTGCCACCGCCGCACCCAGTCCTGGCGCAACCGTTGCCGCTCCACGCCCAAGTCCACGTCCACATCGTGGGAGTGCCCCCGCCCCCCCCACCCCCGCGCTCAGCCTCTACAAAAGCGAGCCATGACCCCGCCGCCCCTCCCTGCTGTTCATCCCCGCTCCAATTCCACGCTCGCCTATGCACGATGAAGCCGCACGCACATCGCCGGGATCCGCTGTCCGCCCCTCCACGCGGACAGCCGTCCCCGAGCCGCCTCCGTCTGTTTTCCCCCGCGGTGAGAACCCCCTTGTTTCCCTCTACCTCCCCATGCCGTTATTTTTTATTTTCATGGCTTGTATGACCGTTTTCGCGTGCGCCCGATAGCTCCTGGCCGTCGGCCATGGCGACCGCCGCCTCGGCCGCATCCTCCGACCGCCGTATCGGCCTGGCCGAGGTCCCCTGCTCCCCCTCTTTCTCCCGGTGCCCTTGGTTCTTCGAACCGTGGCCCATAGGCCAAGTTCCATGCGCGCTAGTGACCACCTCGCCGCCGGCAATGGTTGCACTGCCGCGGCCACACTATTCTGGCCAGCGCCTCCCTTTCTCTCTCTTCCCCTCTCTAATCTGAGCCATCCGTTCTTGATCCAACGGCCACCGATGGCTGATACCCTTTCGCCCTGGCATAATTGCTAATCAGACCCTGAGTTTTTCAAAGTCCTAACCTACAGTCCAAAGCACATTTCTAGAGTACGCTTTCTCGTTTTGAAAACATAAAGTATATTGTTTTAGTCCAAAATACGTTTTCAGTATTTAAAGAAATGCCACTAGATTTGTTTTGCTCATAAAAACTTCGTTTTAGCTCCGAATTGACCCGTTCAAATTGCGTTAGTTTCGTAATTTCATAACCTTTGTGTTAGTACCACTATTAATCATGTTTGCAACTTTTAAATTTCATGGTTAGATTTAATTAAATAAATTGCTATAGGAAATCCCGTTTAAATCATAACTTTCGCGTATTAGCTCCGTTTTTCGTGAACTTCGCGTTGCCGTGATCGTAGCGAGATGTAGAATCTTTTCATAAACATTTTAATTTGTTTTCTATACTGCTGGTGTACTGTTCTAACTATAGTATTGTTTGCTTTGCATGAATGCTCCTGGAATGTTGTATGTTGCTGTGTTGGTCGTGTTCAGACGGTGAGGAGAACGTTGGTGACCAGGAGTACTTTGACGACCAGCAGGATCAGTAGGAGTTTGCTAACCAAGGCAAGTATAGCATGGGCCTACCTTGATGTCCTATTCACTTTAATCATTTACTCATGTGCATGTGTCTAACTTTGATAACCATAAGGACATCCTAGTCATTTGATGACATGTTTCCTTGACTCCTATGGGTTAATTGCATATGGGTAGATTGCTAGCGCTCTAACTGAACATGATCTATATAATGGTTAATGGTTCTATGGAACTAAAAGTAAAACATGCTTTATAACAACTGATCCATAGGGCGAAGGTGCAAATGACTTTTGATCATGTTGCTCCCTAAGCCCTCCATAAGGACTTATCTGTCGGCAAAAGCTGGGACTGACAGTGCAACCGTGAGAGTCATATGGCTCTGACTTTAGCTCAGTAATAGGACCTTTTCTAGCTTGTTAGAGGTTACCTTTATGGCAAAAAAGGGGCTTGCCACGTTGGGTATAGGGCTGCCTCTGTTCCTATGTGTATAGACGTGATGGATATGTGCCATAGGAAAGGGGGGTTCCTACATCTGCCTGCCGAAGGAAACCTAGCGGCCCTAACTTGTTAGAGAAACCTATGAAATGGCTTCATAGTGTACCCTGCCCGCTCACCTTGGCAGTGACATGGGAGTAATTAACCCGAGCGTATGGGAATCACGACTCGCGCTGAATGTGCACCACCTCTGTAGAGGGTTACAAACTGTTATAACAGCCGTGCTCACGGTCACGAGCGGCCCGGAAAACTCACAGAATAATTGGTTACTCATTGTGGTTCATTTATGATGGTATACGATGATAATATGATGCAAATGATTCTGATATTTGCTTATGTGGGTTTAAATGGGAGCTTAAGCATAACTTGATTATACTTGATAATAAAATCTGGACTTACTAAAAGTGCTAACTATAGTAAACCATGTGTCATCCTTTTTGAGCTTCATAACCCCGTGTTATCTTGTTAAGTACGGGAAGTACTTACGCTTGTTTACTTTCTATATTTGGATAAAAATCCTCGGATGGGTAACAGATGACAACGGGTATGAGGAGTTTCCTGAGGATTATTAGGCTTGTGGTCAACCAGTTGACCTTCCCTGTGATGGAGTTCCACGAGAGAGTTATCATTTTATCTTCCGCTGTGTTGTGTAAGACTATGTGTTGTTATTAATTGTGATGTAAGATACACTATGATGATACTTTTTATAATTTGTCGACTTATGTGTGTGACTGATCCCTGGGCACACACGAGCTTTATGCATTCAATTTTATCCTTAAAATTGGGTGTGACAGTTCATATCTTATATAGGGTATTGTAGAATTGGTTGTGATTCACCAACACTTCCAATCAGAATCAACCCAATCAAAAGGAAGCTTAACACTAGTTTCTGAAGCTATGGCTGACAAGACTCTGCATGAGTTCTTTGCTCCGAGCATCGAGAACATTCGCACAGGACCAACACTCAAAACCGATAACCTTGAGTTTGAGCTCAAGCCAAGCCTCATCAACATGGTGGAAGCTACCCCTTTCAGCGGAAAGGAATATGAAGATGCTAGTGCTCATCTTTAGAATTTTCTAGAGATGAGTAGCACTGTCGTCATCAAGGACATTGCTCAGGACATCATACTACTTTGCTTGTTTTCATTCTCACTAGTGGGAAAGGCGAAACAATGGTTCTACACCAACAAAGATAACATCAATACATGGGCAAAATGTTCAAAAGCCTTCCTAGAAAAATTCTTCCCTGTAGGCAACACCAATGCCTTAAGAGGAAAGATTTCCAATTTCCAACAGTAGAAGGGAGAGACCATTCTAGAAGCATTGGAATGTTTTCAAGAATATGTTTCAGATTGTCTTCATCATGGAATGGAAGATTGGTTGCTCATGCAAAGTTTCTACCATGGATTAACTCAGAAACCTCAGGAACATCTTGATGCCACTACTGCAGGATCATTTATGTCACTCACCCTTAGAAAAGCTGAAAGTCTTATGGAAAAGATAGCCTCTAATCAAGGTTGGTCTCAATGCAACATTCAATCATGCAATAAAAGCGAAGAAGTACAAGAAGAGGTGTGTGCACTATCAACCAAGATGGACGTACTGTTAAATTGGCTCGAACAGCGAGACAATTACAAGGGAGATCATCAGGCCATTCAAGATGCTTTCAATGCTCAAAACACATGTTGAGAATATTTGAGGGTTGAATTCCCTTAATATCAAGAGGATGTAAACATCATTGGCAACAATTTAGTTTCACAACAACAGAGACAAGGATAGAATCAACAATAACGGTCAACTTACCAAGGTAAGTACCCAGGTAACAATTATAATTCTTTTAATCCCAAGCAACCATCCTTAATAGACTTAATCTTAGAACAAGGTAGGATTAATTAGAATATTTCAAAAAATCTTGCTTTTAATGATAAGGTCCTAGAAAACATAAATACTAAAATGGATAGTTTTTCTTCTGCCATAAAAGACCAACTTAGCTATAATAAAAAAATAGAATCTCAATTAGCCTAGTGGCCGCTGCTCTACCTTTTGTTACTAACCTTGAAAAGGTCAACGCTATAAACACAAGAGGTGGCAAGTCTACTTGTGATGCGCCATATCCGACAAGGACAGGTAAGACACAAGTAGTAATGCAGGAAGAGGAGAAGAGAAATGATGAAGTTAAATAAGTTGAGCCACAAGAGCGAGAATTACAACAAGATTTTCATGACACTACCTTCCTACCGTTTCCATGTAGAAATCGAAAAGCCAAAATGGATGAATAGTTTGGTAAGTTTGTAGGGGTAATTCAAAAGTTATATATCAATATTCCTCTACTAGATGCCATACAGGTACCTACCTATGCGAAGTGCCTTAGAGACATCCTCAACAACAAAATACCACTGCCCACCACTGAAGTAATCAAGTTAACGGAGGAGTGTAGTGCAACCATCCTAAATAGATCACCTATCAAGAAGAAGGATCCAGGGTGTCCCACTATTGATTGTTCCATCGAAAGCCAGAACTTTGAGAATGCATTATGCGATCTTGGAGCAAGCGTTAGTGTTATGCCCAAGAAGGTCTTCGACAAGCTCAACTATTCAACACTCACACCAACGTCGATGTGTTTGCAACTAGCCGACCAATCGGTCTGCTACCCTGCAGGAATCAGTCGAGAATATTTTGGTAAAAATATGAAATTTCTTTGTTCCTGTGGATTTTGTAGTACTTGACATGCAGGAGGGCATGAAGACACCCCTCATACTTGGGAGACCCTTCTGGAGTACTACAAATGCGCACATTGATGTCAGAGACAGAGAAATCAAATTCCATATCAATGGCAAGGAAGAGCGATTCGCCTTCAAGCCAAGACCAGAACAATGCTCTAATTTGGAATGGTGTAAGAAACAAGTTCATCCATCAAGGTCTCCATCTTCGGGAGAGAAGGACGCACCCGAAGAATAAACACGAATGAAGAAGTCTGGTTTGGTGGACTTAAAATTACGAACCCTCGCTGGGAGGTAATTCGATAGTTATCTATAATAATTTTTTGCATTATATTTTACTTTGGCATATTTACTTTTCAACACCTGCATTATAAAATAAAAATTCTCATCATGGCATTATAAATTCAAGCCCCATATAAATAATTTTTACGAGCATAAAAACCCCATAAAGAAATATTTGTTGTGGAGGCATAAAAAATTAAAAATACCATCATTCATCTTCTTATATTTCATAGTTTCCTAAAATATTTTTTATTGCATATATATACCCGAATATATAGTAGAAATACGGGCACCGGGACCAACAGACACCTAGGACCTACCACCATCACCTCCATCTCCACTTAGCCTCCATTATGACCTCCAAATCTCCACCATTCCCACTCACCTCCACTCTGCACCGTCCATACCACATTTCCACCAAAAAGGAGCAGATATTTTGCTTAACCATGAAGCAAGAGGTCATCAAAAGGAAGGGGAGGCCAAATGGCCACAATGTGAGACCGGTCGGCCTGCTGCTCGCCCATCTATAAATACCACTCCATCCTGGTTGCTCTCAGCCTCAAACACAGCTCAAAACCAACTCCCAAGTTTGAAATTCCAGTTATCAATTTTGTAGTTGAAAATTCTCTTGGTGGATGTAGTTTTGGAGTGAGAGAAAAGGGGTGAGAAAGTTGAGAGTGAAGGTGTTGCTAAAATCATGAGTAAGAGAGAGAAGTTCTTCTAAAATTTGAGCAAGAAAGAGGCTAGAGTGGTAGTGTTGTCCAAATCAAGAGAGAAAATTAAAAAGAATTAGGATGGAAGTTATGCCAAAATATTGATTTAAAAAATCTTTAGGCAATCTCGGACGACTAACCCTCTGGATGACTAACTTTTGGATGGCTAACTGCTAACATTTTTATTTTCCTAATTCCATTCCACGAGTTGTGTTGTCTTTTGTCTATTTTGCAGAAAAATGAGCAAGATTCCCAAAAAGCTCAAGCATGCAGTGTCGTTCCGCTCAACAAGAAGTTCATTGTCCCGGGCAAGCACCAACATGGAGGTCGATCCTCCATCTCCCGCTGTCGGAGCACCGTCCTGTTCAGCCCCCGTGGCTAGAAACATTCTCTTGCAAGAGAAGCAGCTCAAGATCCGGGGCAATACGGAGGACATCTACAAGAAGCTGAAGACCCAGAGGTTCGTCCTTACTCCCTCTTACCATCCAGCCCTACTACAAGCCATAGGTATGAACACTGAATTTGAACTCATTTTTAGACCTGTAGGATGGAAGGATGTTTGGGAAATAGATCAATAGGGGTCTAAGCTTTTGATAATAATTTCTATGCACCTTGAACCCCACCTGATTCGAAAGTATCATTTAGACTTTTAGAAAAGATTTTTCTATCCTATGGAAACAGTTTAGTGAACTTCTAGGATTTCATGCACATTGTGTGATTGATGTGGACACCGCTATACAAGACATTGATAGAATGAAATTTTGGAGGAAAATATCTAAAGAACTTACTTGCTACCATCCCCGTACCAATGAAATTCATCACCCTACTATGTGATTCATGCATAACTGGCTAGCTTTTTCTCTTTTTCCTAGGAGTGATTTTCGCACTGTTAGGAATGATGAACTTAAACTGCTCTATGCTATGGTTAAAAGAAGAAAGGTCTCACCTATGCAGTTTATGATGAAACACTAGAAAGAAATTCCTGATCTTAAGGGAGATGTTGGGTGTACTTCTTTGGTCACCCCCATAGCTAAAAATTTGGGTCTTTTGGAAAATGCTTCTATTGCTTACATTGATGACATTCCCTATTGGTTTATTGATTATGAATATTTTGTCCAAGCTCACATGCTGAAGAAGAAAAAGGATGGGAAACTTGTCATGATGTATATGGATCATACAAATGAAATCCTGTTACCAAACCAAAACCTTGGTCTATATGCGGTGCAGTCTTTTGTCTTTAATTTACAGGTGGAGGAAGTGCCTCGGCGGAGCGCTTTTGCGAGACTCTTGTGCAACCTACAGCCCAGATACTGTGGCAATGATCCAATTCTAGAGGGACCTGGCCTTCACCATCTATGCAGGATGGGACCAGTCGGGATCTTCCCGCATGCACCAGTCCAAGCATGCTGGGTGGGAATCTTCTCACATACACCAACCTGAGCATGCTGGTTAGGGAGCAGCCCACCCCTCAGCATGTTGAGAGCTCCTGGCATCAGGGCTTAAGTGTGCAATGGTAGTATGGCAACTTCGACTACTATCAGCAGCAGTCATATGAAGAAAGTCTTGAGTGGCCATCAGGGAAGACATATGTCCTTCTCTATCTATGGCTACTATGACTAGCCCATGGGCTATCATGAGCAGCAGATGGAGCACCCTTGCCTCGACAATAGGCTGGCGACTATCGAAGAGACACTAGCAAGACATTTGGAACTAGCTACACCAACACTCCTAGTGGCAAAGCAGAGATGGGAGAACGCATCACCACCATTCAGCAAGCACCAGGAGCAGGAGAATGAGAATTGGCGATACTTTTTCTAGGGTCTCCACATCGACCCGCCTTTCTAAGAGATCGCAGCAACACCTAGCTTGGGGGAGGAGCCCCCATTTACCGAAGGTAAGTTTTCTCTTCCTAGCATTTTATTATTTTCTATAGTTTATTTTTCGAGTTTGCTATTTAGTTAAAAAAGATGCATAACCCAAAAAAACAAAATAAAAATTTGCCTTTGTCTTTTATATACATATTACTATGGTGTGATCTAAAAAATATAAAAAACCAAATAAAAAGAGAGTGAATATAGTTTACTTAAGATGTGTTTTAGTTTCCTTTCTTGTTTTTAAGAGCTAGAAAAATAAAAAAGAACTTGAAGATGATCTCACATGATGGAAAAGATGAATAGTTACTTTGTTGTAATTCCTTTCAAGTACTTAGCTTTTAGTTTTGAATTCTCCCTGAGTTTTAGATGAAATTGATTTAACATGAGAATTTGCTCTGAACTTGAAACTCGTGGGTAGCATATGCTTGATCTAAGTCTAGATAATCCAACATATATGATATGAGAAGGCTCTGAGCTGCTATTTATCTTGTTCCAAGTGACACTTGAATTCTGGAGATTTATCTTTTGAAAAAACATAAAAATGCAACATGATGATATCCTGTATGACAAAGCTTGAATTACCTACCGGAGTCAAATATGATATTTAGACTAGGAAAACTTCCACTCATATATATTGCTTGTATTGCATTGAGTTTGGTCAAGCTTTGTTGATGCCTTATGAGAGTTTTGTCATGCTCTTAAAATCAAGATCACGTACACACCACCCGCATATGCACTACTCCTACACTAGGGGTAGGTGCAAAAATAAGCATTCCATCTAGATCCACCCAAAAATGTTTTACTCCTACACTGGGAGAAAACGCCAAAAACACCTTGATAGGTTTTCCACCAAATAAATGCTCTAAGTTCTTGTTGCTATCTCTTAAAAGTTTTGTTGCAGAAAAGAAGCATGGGCTATGCAAGAGTTATTCATAAAAAAATAAGAAAGAAAGAAAAAGAATTGAGAAAAAATGGACAAGTGTCCGAATTATTAAAACAATGGGTACTCAGATGCCCACCTAAAAAATGAGATGAATAAGATAGCCCATGTTTTCTTGCAATTGTTTCCAAAGTTCCAAATGAGAGATATGTTTTCAAGGAGCATAGTAGAATTAGGCTAGCCACCATATATATATCTACTATATTCCACACACATGAACATCTTGATTTGATTGCTATGACTCAACTTTCTTTGGATCCATTGTTTGACTTTACAATATATGTATTACAAGTATGCTCTCTCATACAATTACCACTCCTATGAGATCCATATAAGCTTTAGTTGTAGGAGAAGAAAAGGCATAACATCATTATTGCCTTGATAAGGATCCACAAATACCACATACATGAGAGACGTGAGAGTGTCAAACAATGGAGTCTCTGAGTTTTATTTTGAAAACTTGTAAAAACTCTAGAACAATGGTTGAACAAAGAACTTGAGACATAGTGCTTGACTTGGTTGTTTTGTCTTTCAATTGCTCAAGGCCCAAGTGAAAGCTCAAAAGCCCCATGGTTGAAGGTAATATGGGTAAGTTTGAAAGATAGATTGATAGATTTTAATCTAGAGGAGAATTCTTTGTTGAACATGTGTACTTTTGAGGAGTGAAAACATCGCAGCAACTCCTGATCCATTGCTAAGTTTAGCTTTACTCTGGGACAAGCAAAGGTTAACCTTGGAGTAGTTTATTGATGGTAGTTATCATCCATTATAAACCGTCAACATAACTTGAATAAATGCATAGACTTACGTGTTTAAACTAACAATTTCCACGAGCTTTGGTGAATCTGTGTTTTTAGCAGGGTTATTCTTGAAAACCAGCAAGGGGGATCAAAATGTCAAATAAATTTGTGCTTATCCACGACAAAAACTACTCCAAAAGGTTTCAGAGGCCACTAGAAGGCATCCCACAGAGGTAGACCCCGAAGGGATCATAGGTGGGGCCGGCTGGCCCCACCTATAGGCCGCCCGGCCCCCTAGGGCCCACATGTTAGCCCCCATCATTATGTCGGTTCTCCACCACCTCCTAGCTTGCATCTACGTCATTTATTCAAGTTGGTTTGATCCAAGGGCTCAGGATTGATGCTCTAACCTATATAACCAGCCCCTGCCCCCCTCCAAAGCATGCTGCCATAAGTCAAGAGTAGATCTGAAACTTGGGTTTCTAGAGAGAAGAGAATAAAGCTCGAATTCTTTAAAGTTCTAGTATAGGCTAGCTAGTAAGGTTCAAGTAGAGTGTGGACTATTGCTCAGGATTCTAGATCCACCTTCTGGAGACTGGTATAGGCCATTGTATCTCTTTATTTATGAGTTTGTGCTACATCAATATTATGTTGCTATTTATTATGTTCCTAGTTTGCTCTAGTTATATGCTTGATATAGTTGTGATTGATGATGAGTTTATGCATATGTTCGCAAACTACTTAGCCCAAGACGTGCATGGGTTAAGTGGTCAGTCATTATATAAGCATGGTGCTTAGATATTGTGTACCTGTGGATGCATTCTGTACTCTAGGTCATGTGGTAGATTGTGGATATGACACTCCCATTGAGTCCTTTGTAGTCCACTCTCTGTTTGTACAGCAAGTAGAACACGGTTGCGAAGGGAGACAAGCTCTGTTCTTCATCTTCCTCAGTAATGTTCCTTATGCATAGATCCAGGGTTGATTATGCTATAGATAAGAGTGTATATACTTGGGTGCACAAAAGACTTAGTAAATAAGGAATGAGTTAGGAATCTTTTGCTCTTACCGAATCTCCTGCCTAGCCATACTACATTTTATGAGTCTCTATTTCTTTCTTTGGAATTACTATCAATGCTTCACACTTATCATTTATTTATCATTTGACTTACCCCTAGCCAAAGCATGAGAGTGGTTTTATCATAAGTATACATATTTGTCAATATCTCTATGCCAACAATCCCATAGCTCCTCCCTGTGGATAAAATATAAATAACGATACTCGGTATACTCCCGGGAGAAAATGCTACAATGGTATATTATCTGTGCACTTGCAGATATTTTACTTTAACATATATTATTTTCTCTAAGTTTTACAAGTTTCAATAATAATTACCAACAATGCATTTCTAGCATCATGCTAGGGATGACAACTTAGTAAAGAGTGATGCTAAGAAATATCATAGTGCGTCATTGGGTAGTTGGTTGCTAGGGCGTAGCATTTCTTTGGTTTAGGTTGTTAATTAAGGATGTCCATTGAATTCGATGGGTTGTGTCTCGGACATCCAAATACGAAAGCCTATGGTGTAACGAACTCGGGTCGTTACAGACGGATCGCACCGATGTCTTCAGCACGAGAGTCAACTTCTCGGTCCTCGCCTGCCCCACCGCCTACCAACCCAAGTTCCACGGAGTCCGCATCATGATGGATCATAGTGTCATCATCTCCTGTATCCTCATCATCACCATCATAATCATCAGTCCCATCAGAATGGCTACCCTCACTAGATCAACTCGACTCATCACCCTTATCTTTGCCTAAACCCTCTCTTGCCTTCTTCTCCTCATCCTCCTCTTCATCTTCCTCATCAGAAATAACTTGCAAGAGCGGCAAGTTAGCGAGAGTCAACATCCTCTGAGTCGTCTGAGACTCTACAACTGCATCCGGTGGGGGTGCTGGTGCAACCACCGAAACAAGCTTCATGGCCACGACAGGAGAGTCAACTTTCAAAGCGAGCATCTTCCCCGCCGCAACACTCGCAGCCTTCGATGCACCGGCGCATCCACGACCATGTCCACCATTATTGGACACACTAGAAGGCTTGCTGGCTACCTCTAACCTCTTCCTTTTTCAGGCAACCCCTTTCTTGCTACCCTCGACCTCCGTTAACTCAACCTATGGCCAATCTGGATACATCAACCCAAGCAGGTCGAAGGCACAATTGATGCAATGGCGATCAGCCAGTGCAGCCCTTATTGCCTTTGCTTTGGCATTACTAAGAGCACCAACAAGCTCCTTAGTGGCCTCCGCAACCTCCCCATAAATAGTTGTCATTCTTGCTGCCTAAGAACTGCTCTTCTGGAGCACCCTCGACTAAGCCTACTTAATATCGATCCCAAGCCCCTTCAATCCATGACCTCGATACATCACATCGTCTTTCACATCAAACCATGATTGGTTAACCCTCAAGGGTATGACCTTCGCACAAAGAAACTCCTCAACCAAGTCACACATGCACTGATGGCGTGACGAAGCCCTCAACGCATCAACAACAGCAAGACAACCATAAGTCATAACAGCAGTCCAAGGTCACATTATCAAGCCTCAGCCAATTTTCCACAAGCCTGGTTCGCTCTCTAGCCTTAGATAAAACTAGTGCTCTATCTAGGGCGAAGACCACTTGTTCTTCTGCGCCTAAACCAGAACCTCCACGCCTTGTCGATAGCAAAAGGTATAAACTCCAAACTGACCCAAAGTAGTCTTCCCATCAACCTTTAGCTTATGGGGCTATGGATGAACCCTGTGGAGTCATATGAACCCCTCAAAATCAGGCTCAACCCCCTATGACTTAAAAGCCCAAACATAAATACCAAGCTTCACAAAGCTCAAAGGATTCAGCTGATGGAACTTTAGATTAAACCGCCTTCAGACCCCAATAACAAGAGGATGTAGAGGAAACCTCAACCCAGCCATGAAGAAATCACTGGTACATGACAGCCTCATCATTGTGAGGGTCCAGAACAGTCTCCGTCTCAGGCAGCCTAGCAAGATCCCAGGAAAACAAGCCAAGCTTTGTGAACTCATCCAATTCCTCCAAGGTGACCCTCGTAGGCCCAAACTCAAAACTCACAGCAACCTTCAGGCGCAGAATCAACGGCCTTGGAGGTATCAATGGGTCTCATTGTCTTCTTCACCCTGAGCCATCTAGCTAGAAAACATAAATCATAAAAAAGCGTCAGCAATAGTAGAAGGCTACAAAAGTTCAAAAACAAAAAACAACTACAACGTACCTAAGAGAGAAGGAAGCAGTGGCCTGAACAAGGAAAAACCCTAACCTTCTCTCAGAAAACCAACCCTCGCTCACTTATTTTAGGAGCAGCAACTAGCCAGCAAACAAAGTGAGAACAAGGAAAGACTTAAACCTACAACAACTATTTATAGGCACCCAGCGTCCACCCGAAAGGAAAGCGATCATTGCAAATCCCGAGAAAACAGGACACAAATGGGCGTCGGGAATCCCAAGAAAAGCAGGGAGCAGCCTTCGACAATCGCGCGTCTACACCATAAGTGCATAACAAAACCACCTAAAAAAAGGAAACCCTACCCCTAGAACAACAGGCTGAAAACCGTTATAGCCCAGCATTGGTCGAGCGCAATGGGGGTGTCACAGCGCCATGCCGTAGGCAAGGTACCCTCGCCTACCACCCTCCTATGAGTTTCAATGTTCCTCCGACCCATCACGCTAGGCCCGATCCTTGAGGGGCTACTGTTGGGGGGGAGGACCCATCACAGCTCCTACCCTTGCGCCTGACCCCTGCTGGCCTAACTAACTAGCCTCACAGAGGGTTTCTATTCACCGTGTAGTCCTATGTTTTCAGGTGTCGCGTGCGAAGGTTCACCATTTTGGTTGAAGGGTTACCGTGGGCAAGGCGCTAGCTGATAACAATTGGCGGACCCTCATTTCGGGACACGCAAAGGTTCAGCGCGAGCCGTGAGAAGGAACCAGCTTGAAGACGGCGGCGGCCCCACCATGACGGTTAGGGTTCAGGGTAGTCTGCCAAGGGAAGAAGATTACCGCCATACCCTTGACTATTGTATTGCGGTTACCTTGTCGAGGCTGACCCTAGCGTAATTTCACAGCAACCCGGTTGTGGTCTATAAATACCCGGGGCGCTCGTGTAACAAGGAGTGGTTTTTTCGGACAATTTAATAAGCAATTACTCCGCATTTATTTCTAGTCCCAATCTCAAAAAACCTTCGCTCTCTCATTTGCTCTCACTTATACGTTTTCTTCCCTATGGGAAACCCTCGGCCTCTCCCCGTGCGATCCTCGGTGAGGGGGAGAGGTTAGGAGTGACCCTGCAAATTCACAAAAGTCTTTAACAATATTTCAAGTTTCTTTGTCTAGTAACACATTTTATTATATATGTATATAAACTGATTCACACCCATTTTGTACAGATTTTAGCTTTGAGTAAAGACAAAGACGTGTTTAAAAGTTTGGCTGATGAGTGTTGATGGATCTACTGTCTCACTGTTACGAAACACAAGTCCAAGGCTTCACTGCAACAACGGGTATTTGGGTATTCCTAGAGTCAGTTCTAGAACTATAGTCATTGGAACATGTACTGGCAGAATTAGTCTCCAGAACTTTGGATTACCCTAGATGAAGCTGTCACATAAGGTCATGTTTCCGATTATTATGCTTCGAGCATACCTTGATTCTAGCATTAGACTGGTAAGATGGACTCACTATGTGAACTTATTCATCTCTCTGGATTGAAATTGCATTGAACATTCAGCAAACAAATCGCCAAACCTCAGTCCGATGTCTCTGTTGTCCAAAAAAAAGATTAAGATGAGCCATCCTATTTTGATCTTCTCTTTGTGTCACGCGTACACCAGCAGGGAGCCCGAGGGCCAGCTAGGGAAGACGGTGGCGCTGTTAGCAGGGGCAGCGCCGGAAGGGGAGGAGAGAGCATTGGTGACAGGAGGCAGGGAGGGGAGGGAGAACTTTGCTTGCCTTTCCAGTAATGCTGCTCCCTCATGCATTGTAGGTAGTGGTGGAGGAGTTGACAGCGGAAGCCCTCTATATTTCTTAAGTAGACACTACGGGAAACACGTGATTTGCCGAGTGCCAAATTTCGGGCACTCGGCAAAGACCTGTTTTGCTGAGCGCCACACTCGGTAAAATAGCATTTTTCCCCTCTTTGCCGAGTGCCACACTCGGCAAAGAGGGCTTTGCCGAGTGCCGTGACCATGACACTCGGCAAACCTGGGAACCAGAGACCCAATTTCCCAGCTTTACCAAGTGCCAGAGCCATGACACTCGGCAAAGATTTTTTTTTTAAAAAAAAATTCTTTGCCGAAGGCAAGAGTATGGCACTCGGCGAAGAATTTTCAAAAAAAAAAAGAAAAATTCTTTGCCGAGTGCCGCTGAGGTGGCACTCGGCAAAGAGGCCGTCAGATTTGACGTCGGTTTTTTTTTTTTTTGCCGAGTGCTGACGTGACACTCGGCAAAGGCTTTACCGAGTGCCCGATATGTGGCACTCGGCAAAGAAACCTTTGTCGACGGGTTCTTTGCCGACTGCTCTTTGCCGAGTGCAGCACTCGGCAAAGCCTTTACCGAGTGTATTTCAGGCTTTGACGAGTGCCGCAGGCACTCGGCAAATTGCCGGTTTCCAGTAGTGAGACTCACGTGAAAGACATTGTGGATGCGAATATCTGATGGGAGCTCAAGGGGGTATGCTACCGAGCCAATTTGTTCATTGATCTTACAGGGGGCATAATATTTTGGAGATAACTTTCCTTTTGGTAGTGTTGATATGGCTACTGCTAATCATGCCGTTAGTTTCAGCCAGAGATTAGTTTCATGCCATTAGTTTATGCTTACCAGGTTTAATCATAGCCGGATCGTTTGCTTACCCATTGTTGTTGCAGTATTGTTGACAGGTGTTGATCTAGAATATATTTGAGGTTGCAGTGATCTGATATAATTGTAAAGGTACATCCCCATAAATAAGGTCGCCAATGTTTAACTGTTGTCACTAACCCGATTAATTCCCTTTCATATCCTGGTAGTTTGGAGTGTCACGGCGCTACACAGGCTATGGCGCCTGTCCCCTGATATAGTACTACACCAAACCCGCTTGACGAGGCATCACTATTCTATTATGAATGATCTGTCAAACTCTGGCAGTTGCAGAACTGGTGTTGTAGATAACTCCTGTTTTAACTGCTGACGAGGCTGACTGAGTCCATATAAACCCATATTTCTTGAGCAGTTGGATTAAGATGTTCAACTATTTCACATCTGTTTGTAACGAAGAACGCTGTGAAAGAATTTATGATAGAACCAATTAATAACGATTATGTGCAAAGAAATAATGTTAAAAGCGATATACTATCTCCTTTATTTTTTATGTGTCACATTAGATTTGTTCTAGGTCAAAAAAACTATCTTTGACTATTAATTTTAAAAATATACTTATAGTTTTAATGACAGTATTTTTTTATATTGAATCTAAAAACATAAATCTAATACAAATGTAAATAAAAACGGAGGGAGTAGTGATGATATACATGTGAAGTGGTGTTTATATATGAAATGATTTGTGTATGCGCATCTCCGAGTAATTACAAATGGATGAATTAAATTTCACTGGCATTCATCATTGTTTTTTTAATGGGCAGCAGCAGAAAGCAAGTGTGCTGTTATAGGACAACCAAACAGATTCCGAAAATGTCATTTTTTTTAAAAGAAGAAATAAAGTACATGTCCACCCAATGAGCTGTACTTCATTTCAAGCCCAAATTTTACATGAAAACAACAAGCTTCCTCGGCCTGATGGGCATGAAAACTGTACTACACAAGGATATGGGGATATCCACTTGGAAAAAGGCCCAACTAAGGCCTGAGTGATTGTCAGTCTGAAATTGGCCCAAATCTAACTCATAACTAACATGTCTAGTTATTTCACTTCAGTTTTCTCTAAAAAAAGTTATTTCACTTCAGTTTGTAGCGGTGTGGTTCCTAAACGATGAACAACCACCTACCGTTTAGTTATTATTCGAACTAAACATCCATTTAAACAAAATAAACAGTTGATTAAATAAACCAGAAGACTATTATGTATACCATGTAGACAGTAATTAAACAGATGCAATGACCGTTTAGCCAAACACTCGGTTCTTTTTTTTCCTTGGTAACTCTTCACTGTAGCCAGGCTGGACCTAGCACCAAAATTAGGTGAGGGCATGTGCCTTTATAGTTTCACGAAATAGGGGTCATTCCTACTGGCGATATTATGAATATGTTTGGATCCTCACGGTTCCCTCTGTTGATCCGCCCCTTGTAGTCATATTTATTTATTTTTTGGGTGAGATTGGCAAAGTTTATCAAAACTATCTTTGCATACTTTAGTTTCCTCTATCCTAGAAAACGTTATGTTTAGGGTTAAAAATTGTGCTAGAAAACTTGAAATTTTCAGCTCTTATAGGCACTCCATTTCAGAATCCCCACTTTCCCTATAATTAACACCGCCTGCGATTGTGGCCTGCATACATTTATGTATTTTGAGGTGATGGAGTAAAAAAAACTAAACTCAAAATGATAGATATTATGGGAAAAAGCACCATAAACTGTTCAGTTTGTTCTGCATCATCATTTTTACTTCAAATTCAAAAGTGTGTCACGAGATGATGATCATAATTCGTCCATTCATTAAGCTGTCCTTTGCTCATTATGCTACACTCAATTATTTGTCTCTCGCCATAAATAAATTGCATAAAGGGTACAATTGTGGATTCCTGTTTATTCTTTTAGGACTCAAAGTTCATTGTGCCTTAAATACTGAGGGCTCTAGTTTGATGTTCCTAAAACCTTGTCCCATGTATTGAAATTTAGGCAACTTCGGTCAAATTTGGCTTTTGTTGATCATTAAAAGGATTGTTCTTTAGGTATGGCTTGACCGGAATTAAGATTAGCTAGTGGCGGCGTAATCCAGAGAAACCCAATGTGCCAAACAAGATGACATGTCTAGTTTTTCTTTGCAACACTACATGCACTGCCCACATGGCCACATGTCTGTTTACCAAGACGCTCTTGTAGACCACGCAGCAACGGCTATGGCAAGAGTAGTCTAAAGACATGCATGCATGCATGGTTTGCTTTTGGGACAATTAGTGTGTTTGGTTTGCGTCATAAAGCCATGCAGAATCATCCGATCCTACTACCGAACCCAGCCCAGCCATTTGGTTTGCGTCATATCATCAACTCGCCTGGCATGAGGCAATTCCCTATAGCGATTGAATATAACTATGGATGCGGATGAAGTGTTTCTACGATAAAGTGCCAGACGAGTCCATGCCAGACCGGTGCATGCTGCATGAGTTGAACCTTTAAACCAAACAGATTGATGTTTATACAGTCATTCCGTAGCCGAATCCACGGCATGCAGCAGCAGCACGGCTACTTCATCCTAGTGGGCTACTGGTGTCGAATCATCGTCCCATTTGGGATGGGTGAAAAAGTTGTTCAGATTATGATTTATGTGGCTGATAAGCCGGCTGAAGCTGATTTGTTGTGAGAGAAAAACATTGTTCCATGGTGAACAGGATGAAATTCTTTCTAACTTGTTGCTAACAAAAGTTGAATGCTGTCTAGTAAATCCAGGGACAGGGTCACGCCTAGGAGTCCATTACACGACAATTCATCAGATGAACGCCATTACTGTGAACCGAAATGTGATCCACTGTAGATTGATGAGGATGGCTATGCATTATTTTCGCTTGAAATTGAAAAGTCTGGCACGAGATCCATTCATAGGTTGTCCTTTCTCATTATGCTACACTAAATTATTCATCACGCACCATAAATTGCATGAAAGGTACAACTTATATATAATTAGAGGTTTCCAATTGAGTTTCCTTATCAATTCTTACCAGACGCATTACGAGAAAACATAAACCATAGAATTGCTGACTAGAGAAACCACAATATATTTGGGCTGGGTAGTCCATAAGGGTACATTTTGTGTCGGTAGACTTTAGTTATTACTGTTGCCATAATGTGCCCATATGAGTACTCTATATCCACAACCAACCACCCATCAATCCCTTTCCTTTCCTCTCCTCTCTGCTCTCTCCACTAACATTTTTTATTCCTTATGGGTAGTCTATAGCCTTATGGGTACCTTTTGCTATGGATTGCTATATGGAATAGTTCCACAATGTTCAACTAGCTTGTATATAATCATCTTAGCCAATAATAGCCATTAGATCTATTCTGTTTTATAAAAGTGGATACATTTTGAACAACCATTAAGATCAAAACTTGAAAGAAAAAAGTATAGATTCATGATGTTACAAAAAGAATGCAACAAGAGTTTCTATAACTTTAGCTAAGGCTTCAACTAAATATGTATATTGAAAAACACATAGGAGCAATTTAAAAAATGAAACCACATAAGAGTAACTAGTACAAATTTAACACAACCAGATAGAGATTATAGGGTAATGTGTTCGGAGTGAATAGAGAGTATCCATAAAACTACTTGATACATATGTATCGTAAGATTCTAGGCCGTGCTGCAGAACTGGTTTATGGGCTAATTATATTACATGGGTTGCTCGATTTTGTAGGACTAAAAAACTTATTGTGCCTTACATCAGTGAGGGATCTATAGATGAAATAGAAGAAAAAAAGTTTAGGGGACCAACTTGACCCGTTGCCGCCGCCCAAGTATGGCCAGTTGGCCATTGCAATACATCATCACGATGGGCTTGGATTACGATGGACATCTGCAAATGATCGGCCTAATTGACCAAAATTGACCCGTCGGCCGATGGTCCAATTTTGGCTAATTCAGTTCATTTTTGGTGTGGAGTGAGGAACACACTCCCCACCAAGAGGGGGGTGGTCCCACCTATCATAGGGGTGTCGGCTAACCCCCCACCCCCCCCCCCCCCCCCCCCCCCACACACACACCCTTGGTCGCCCAACGGTGGAACTCCACCCACCACCTTCCTACATGCCTCCATGCAAAGAAGCACACCTTAGCTTGGTCTCCACTGTTGATTAAAGGTCGGATTGATCCAATGAAGCAAGAGGGAAGGCACATGTGGGCCCACCTAGAGTTGCTATAAATACCCCTTACCGCTCACTCTCATTCGTGACCACGTAAGAAGCATGTATGTTACGGGTGGGAAGAATATGAAACAACCACCATCGGAACAATATAGAGCTTAAAAAATATATCTTTCTATTCTGTATTTAGGAGAAAAAGACTAAAAATGCTACCAAGGGTGATGTGTACTAATTAAAATTGTGTAAAGAGGAAAATGAAAGAAACGTCATGCAAGGGTGAAGTTATCAAATAGGCAATGTAGATTAAAATTTTAGTGTTAAGTTATAAGAAAAAAAGTAGAAAACATTACTTCTTGCTGCTTTCGAAACTACATACTCCCTCTGTTCCTTAATATAAGCCATATAGTTTTTAGTACCAATATTAACGCACGGCTTGGGAAAGGATGTGAGACCGAGGAAAAAAAGGAAAATTAGGCCATCTTCTCTCTCCCAATCAGATTGCTTCCTAAATCTAAGGGATTGGTTGGGGCATGTGCTATGTACGGTGGGAAGGTTTCCAAACTAATCGACATGGGAGCTGATACGTACCTATATTTTGGAATTTTCTTTAGAAATCTATATGGATTATATTAAGGAATGGAGGGAGTATTACATTAACTTAAGCACCATCTCTACAAGTAAAAAGTAGAACTACAAAAACATTTATTCCTTTAAAACTAAGTCCTAAAATTCATTTTTAGGATCATATGTCCCTCCCCCCCCCCCCCCCCCCCCCCCCCCCCCGCTTCATCACTGCTCTTCAACACTTCTACTCTTTTTCCTGCACGTTGCTGCATTGGTTAGGCTTCCTCTTCGAATGCACTTCTAGTGTTGACTTCACTCTTCTCCTTGTACGCCCTTTAGTCTTTGTTATGTCTGGATCATGACTGTAGTTTTCTCATGGGGAGCAGCCCATTCAACTGTAAGGCCTTGCTTTACTGAGACCTATGAGGCTTCACCATTCTATTGTGAAAGATTCCATTGAGGGAGCTCTTATTGTAGAAACTATAGGTGTTGCTACTGTTGTGGTCTCTAGCTACTGCTGAATTAGAGAGGCTTGCTACATCACTTGTTCTGCTATTGTACCTTCTTCTTGTTCCTCCTTGCTTTTCTTAAGCAGAAAATTTTGCCTCTTGCATGCGCATGAGTGGTGGCAATCTAACACAACTCATCTAAGATACTAGAAATCTTTGAGAATAAGTGTCCTAGGTTTGCTAAATGGACTATCCTCTTAGATTTCTCTAGCATCGTAGCCAAATGAGCACTAACTTGCAACACAGATATAGAAGTTGCATTCTACAGCAATGTCCACTATAAAGGATGAAGTGGTCTAGGATTTTTTAATCCCCTTATCTGTCAATACTTTTAGAACATGGCAGCAAAATATCCCATCTTTGTGAAACTAGCAGCGCTGACAGCTGATTAGAGCATTCTCTTCATTATAAGTAATCTCATACAGCCTTGAGCCATATCCTCCAATATAATATTCAATAGGGCTCAACTGGTACGCGTTTAGATACATCTGCTGACAAACATATTGTGCCATCTTCTGAAGTTTATTGTGAAACCTATAGTAGATGTTCCTTGTGTAAACATGAATAGCATGCTTCTCCAAAGGATACCTTGACCATGGGGGAGGCAACCTTTGGTCCATCCTGTAGTCTTGCATATCCTCAGCTACATCAGTCTTGTCTTGAATTTTCTTATACTGTAGGACAAAATCCAATATGGAATTATGTGGATTCACATATTTCTTGGGTAGACTATAGGAACAGATATAACCTATCCATGAAATAGGCTGGAACCCAAAGATGCTTCATTTGATACAAGTTGCAAAATATTTCATTTTTAGCAGCTCCATACTTGTTGATCATACCTTGCCACCTACTGTCAAACTCTTCTAGACTTAGGCTATGGTTCACAATTTTGTTGTAGTCCTCCTCCAACCCTTTTCTTGATGAAAAGTAGACACCAAGCCTGGACTCAATCTTTGAAATGATGTGCCAACAGCTGCATTGATGCATAGTAGGTACAATATCATCCCTTATTATTGTTGCCATTGCCAAATCATGATCTATGATCAAATTGAGAGGCTCTAACCTATTCATTACTTCTAGAAACGCTTGGAACAACCAAACATATGTATCTACAGTTCACTTCTCAAGAAAGCACATGCCACTTGAATTGATTGTGCATGCCTATTAATTGCTATGAATGGAGCAAAAGGCATCTTGTATATATTAGTGAGGTATGGCTTCTTAAAAGAGATGCAATCATTACATGTCTTGTATGATGCTCATGCTGTACCATCTATCTAGAAAATATTCTCAACCTTGTCATCACCATCTAGCTTTACTTTGAAGAAGAAATCGTTGTCTTCCTTTCAACTCATAGAAGCAAGTCAGACTTTTAGACATATTACTCTTTTTTACATGTGCCCTTATGCCTGCCCTTAAATTGCTCACATGGTTCATGATAAATGAATGAAATGTGCAGATCTATACAACTCAGACATCAACTGCATCATTCAACGAGTTTCCAAGTTGCAATCATCCAAACGTGTTAGGAATTGTACTTCATCTTTTGATATTTCAAGATGTGACCTTAGAAACTTAGAAAGTGATAGTTTGTCCACTAAACTATCATTGCGATCTGTAACAATTGCTTATCAAACTACTTATTTCCATTGAACTTGATTAACATCCTTGCTTTAGTGTACTTCATCTTCTCTCTTTTCATCTTGATGCCTATGCACTTTGCCTTTTTCCTTGTTGGTTCATCCACATCAGAACCACTGCTTTCAGAGGTACCATGCTCAAAGTCATCAACTTCAATGATTTCTTCATCAACACCCTTGCTCTGTTTACATTTTCCTTCCTTGTTGCACACAAATAAGACCTTATCAAAGAAATTTTGTAATGGCTGACCTCCTAGATGTTCTTATTCTTATAGAGAATCCCTTCCTTATAGCATAATCATTATAGCAAAGGCTAGCCTCTTCCATTATATCAAACATCTTTCAAGCATATGTCTCGTCGGGTGAAGAAATTATTGCCAGGATCTGTAAGTCTACATCAGCAACTTTAGCCTCTGTAACACCAATAATTTCAGCAACTTCAACTTCTGTAACACCAATAGCTGCCACATGTTCCAACTTCATTTACATTAGGGGTTGCCTCCACGTGTGTTTCTTCAACGAAACATTGCAACTCTAGTATTATAGGCAAATCTGAGAGTCCACTATCATAAACTGCATCATAGTTACTAGAGAAATCAGCAGATACCTGTGTACAGAACATAGGATTTCATTTCTCATCGCCATCTTCTCAGATATCATATGCCTCTGTTGGAAGCTCATTCAGATTCATCCCTTTTTTCCGCACTTTCCAAAATAAGCAATTACTCCCTCTATCCTATAATACAGTGCATTCTATGAATTTTAAGACAAATTAAGGGAGAAAATAAAAGATGCATGTACCCTTATTTTATTTCCTAATAAGACTCTATCATCAACATGATTAATGGTGATTGGTTGATAAATGGGAAGTATTTAATGCAAAACTAGTTTTTTCCCTCTAGAATGCATTATATTTGAGGATAAATTTTGAATGCTAGAATGCACTATATTACAAGATGGAGGGAGTACATGTTATTTTTCAATCATTTTACTGCAAATTATTAGGCAACTACTAACAAAACAACTAGTTCTTTCATATGCAATTGATAACATATTTTGATTCTCAGTACACTTCAATCGTCTAATATCAGTTCATGGCCTTTGTTATAGGTTGATGACATTTATAGGCACTAGCATATCCAAGGCAAGAACCACATATAGGAACAATCTCTAGGAACTTGCAGATCCAAGCCAAGAACTACATGCAGGAACAGTCTGTGACTTCTTTTCAACTGAATTCAGCAGTAATCAGGTGACAGTAATCAACCGAGACTGTTGCCTTAACCAGCCTGCCTCGGTTAAGATTTGAACCACCCACCTCCGTTAATGATTTTTAGATTTAAAAATGCTTTTTGAAATTTGAATTTGAATTTAAATTTAAATTTCGCTAATGAAAACATAGATAAAGCAGGAAATAGAGGACAAGCATATATTACATTTATTCTCGTTTGACGAACCAATATTAAGTTATTACATTACAGAATTCATCGTTGTTTCACAAACACAAATCACAAATTCATACATGAGCAACTAAGGTCACCTAATCAAAGATGTTCGTTAACTTATAGTCCTATAGGCCCATGGCCCTCTAGTCTTTTAACTTCTTGTACTTCTCCTCCGTCACCATCTCACTCTCCGTGTTGAAGAACGTTTCCCCAACTTTCACGTAGGAGTCCATGATAAACTTACATATGTCCGCTATTGTTTGAGTGATGCTCTTGTAGTCGATCTTTTCTCTCTCCCACCACCTCTGTGCTTTCTTGAGCTAGCGTCAGCTGTGGCTGAATCTTCTGCACGCTCTGAGGTAATCGCAAGTGTAGTATCCACATACTAGTGTGCCAGGAGGTTGTTTGGCGCATAGCACGATACATAATACACAAAAATTTGAACATATAGAGAGCATGCACGATAAAGTAGCACATACAACTTTTGATACGTACCAGGAATTTTCGCCTTAGTTTTAGTTTTGTGCCATTCTTCATCTTCTTCTTCTTAGATCTTCGATCATAGCACTCGGGGTCTTGCACATACTTCTTGTAAGCGTTGTACGAAAACTACTAGTGTCAACGACAAAGTTAACATGTACGTTAAGTGTATAAAAGAATAAGCACCATCACTTACTATCGCAAAACGCTTTTGAAATGCTTGTACCCTTTGTTCGATCCTTCCTCCAAAGAGTTGAATATACATGCCCTTCCATCCTGAGGATAGACTATGAATACAATCCAGTGGCCCATGATGCCCCTGCTACACCATTATTCAAACAATACAGATTTAAGATCTTCAAATATGAAAAGTACTAATCCCAGTAGTGCATGTATCCTTTTGACTTACCTAAACTCATGGGCGGCAAGGATACACCCATTTCTCTTGACCTCCTTCATGGCTCTATAGAAATACATTCTCGGATTATACTTCAATTCATCGCATAGTTCTATCCGGACTTGTGATCATCTGTCTTTTGGGTCCAAGTTCACCAGCCTATCATGCGTGTTTGGTACATTGTAACCCACGATGACCCTCTTAGTAAGATGCATCAGAGAGAGGTAAATAATGTCTTTGCCCATTTCCTTGCATACGTAGGACTGCATCCTACAAGGACAAGCCATCATAACATTATTAGTTTCATCCTAGCTAATTCAAGTACCTACAACGATGCAAAGGTGTAAAATTTATAATTAACTTACAGGGAAACTAACATCACCGTACCGACGTCGAGGTCCTTGCGCCGCAACACCCTATGCATGTCATGGAAATCTACAATGACTTGAGCATCATAGGGCAAGTGGAAGTACTCCCATAGGACCTTGACAATGAAAGTTTTCATGCCGAGTTTTGCTGCCTCCATGTACTAGAGATGGAACCTTCGCACCTCCCACGGCTTCTCCTGTACAAGCTGGCCCAAGGGCACCATGAATTTGCCATGCTCGTAGTTGTCGGGGTAGTCCGAAGAAAGGGGCCAGATCAACACCAGTGTTTGAGGCCTATATTTGAGACTAGGAGGAGTGAAAAAGGCTAATAGCATCTCCTCCATCTTATCTCGCTTCCTCTTCTTCCTTGTCGTGGTCCCATCTTCCTCTTTCTTCTTCTTTCTGAACTCAATGTCTATGCCCTGCACCATGTCAAACACCTTTTGCCCATACCTCGTCCTTTTTGGCTCATCAATTTGAGGCTCGTTCTGGTCGTCGAAGTACTTATTCATCATAGCTGCCCGGTACCTATGCTTTTTGATGAGGAATCGCCTATGCCTCATGTACACCATCTTATTGGATGCATTAAGGTATGTGTAGTAGGTACCGCTAATGCAAACTATGCAACCAGACTTACCTTTGATCTTCCCCAACAGTGAAAAAAGATTAGGGTAATCGGTGATGGTGACAAAGATGATGGCTTTTAGAGTGAACTCCTTCTTTAGGGATGCATCCATCATCTTGACCCCTTCTTCCCATGGTATCTTTATGTCCTCCATGAACGGCTCTAGGAACACATCTATATCATTGCCTGGCTGCTTTGGTCCAAAAATAATCATGGTCAGTAAAAGATATCTACACTTCTTACATAGCCAGGGAGGTAGGATGTAGATGGTGAGGATGACATGCTAAGTGTTGTGCGAGCTGCTAAGGTTACCAAATGGATTCATCCCATCAGTACTTAGTGCAAACCTAATGTTCCTTGCCTCGTCGCCAAACTATAGGAACTTGTCGTTGAAACGCTTCCACTGCTTTGCATCAGCAGGGTGTCGCAGCTTGCCATCGCCTTTCATGCGCTCATCAAATGCATGCCAGGACATCAGCTTGGCATCCTTGGGGTTCCTGAATATAGCACGCAGACGATCGATCACGGGTAGGTACCTCATCAACAGGGCCATAATTTTCCTCTGCGTGTAACCCTCTTCTTCCTCATCCTCAGGAGACAGGCCGAATATGCATCTTCGCGGTACTCTTCTTGGCCGTCTTCTTCTTCTTTGGCCCTATCGAGGCTCTCTCGTCGTCCATGTCCACGCAACAATCGACATTCCTCTTGTACTGACTCGCGCCACAGTATGGATAGCTCTACAAGTTCTCATACTTGCCCTGATTTATGATACAGTGGTTAGGGCATGCATGGAACTTTTTAATCTTCATCGCCACTAGCCGGATCAGCTTCTTCGCCCGATAGGTATTGGTGGGCACCTATTTACCCTTTGGGTTTGCATTAGTAAGGATACATAACAGGTCGTTGAAGCTAGTATCAGACTAGCCATGGCAAGCCTTCAGCATCAGCATCTTGAGGTCAAAATGCAGCATCGTCCACTGCTTCGGATAGTCCTTATAGAGGGGATCAATTGCCACCTACTTCATCTCTCTAAAATTCTCCAGCCACCTCGGGCTCCCAAATAGAACGTCATCGTGGTCCATACGGTTAGCAAGTCCCTCAAAAAGCTCCACATCCTTGGGCTCCATCACACCAGCGGGCTCACCGCCGCCGTCGTCGGCCATGTATTGGAGCAGATCATCCATCATGATGTAATTACAATCTACATTGTCACCAGTAGCAATGTCGTGCCCGCCATCCGCTGCTGATGAGGGTTGTTGTTCTACATTCATCGCCGCCATCGTTGTCGACGAGTTTCCTCCACATACACTGGCACTCGGATGCTCTACTTCGCCATGAAACTTTCAGACGGTATAATCCTTGATGAAACCATACCGGATCAAGTGAGATTACACATGTTATCTTTGTGGGCAAGACTATTCTAGCAACTATTACATGGAAAAATGGTGTGTTCCCGCTTTAGCCTCAGCCGATGCCTTTTCGCTGCGGCAACAAACTATCTCACATGATCCAGGTAAGAAGGATCCAGCCTCGATGTCTTGTACATCCATTCCCAATCCATGACCGTGAAACCTTGCACACACAAACAGTGAAGCCGGGTAGCTCTAGATCTGATTTCTCTCCCCTCCATACAGATCTAGATCCAGATCTTGAGACAAAGCACCCAAATCATGGAAAAGAGAGAAGAATGAGGATTGGAGAGCGAGAATCAACCTCTTGCGGCGCCCCTCCTCAACAAGTTCAAGGGCGAAACCTCTCCACCTGGAAAATGGCTAATTTTGAGGGTTTTGAGGTCAAAACCCACAAAAATGGAGGAGGAGCCATGGGAAAGAAGGGTGGGTGCGGCTGCATTTATAGCCACAACTTAACCGAGGCGGGCACTACAAGAAAACCGCCTCGGTTAATCACATGTTAACCGAGACGGTTGTCCTAACGCAACTGCCTCGGTTATTAAGCATTAACCGAGGCGGTTTTGTTACACTATCCGCCTCGGTTAAGTATTAACCAAGGCAGTTGCTAGCCCGGCTGCCCTACCTCGAATAATCGAGGCGGGCAACCAGGCCGCTCGCCTCGGAGCCCAAAAGGTAAATGTTGTGCAAAAGAATTCTTGTAGTAGTGAAGGGTACTTCAACTGCCTGCTTCGAGTGGGCCCAAGCAAGCGATGGGAGTTCAGCTGTGGCCTGCGGGCGCGCGCTGTTTCCCCCAAAACATCTAGCCGCACGCATTTTCCATATTAGGAAGCCTAACTAATGCACTTCCAAAAATAAAATATGCATTCGGATCGCACATATCCTGCATGATCACACTGTAGTAAAATTCAAGAAACAAATTTAACTATCACATGATTTTGGGAGTTGTTGCATGCTTCAAGTGAGAGCTTTGAGAACCCTCTGACTACAAGAACATCGTACGTACCAAAATTGTGTTGCAAAAGAATAATGATACTAGTGATGTGACAATGATATGCGTGTGGAGTGGTGTGTATTTACAATTTTGCATGGCCCAGTAGAAAAGAAAGGTTGCATTAAATTCTCTCTAACGCCTGTTTGGATCGTTTCATTTAAAAAATTGAAACATATTTTGTGGACTAGACTATTTAGCTTGAAATTTTATATTCCAAAATTTTCCAAAGTTTAGATATAAGCTTGTCTTAAATTGACGTGGTGGGAAATAGAATCAGGATTCTGTCGATCCTGCAACTTGTACCATGCTTCTCGACTTACTCACCTACAGCAGCGCTACAGTATATAAGTATTTCCCCGCTGACAACAGTATATACAAATACTAGTATGTTTGCGTAAATTGTGATTATTGGAATGAATTTTAATTCCAAAGATCTAAACAGGGTCTAATATTTATTAGTAGTTCTGTAGGTAGCAGCTCATTGGTAAAGCATGTGATGTTAAACTAAACATTTTTTTTTGAAAAAAATGTCACTTTTAAGGGAAAAATACAAAGCCATGTTGATGAGGGCCCATCTCAAGCACAAAATTTCAAATGAAAATAACAAACTTCTGTTCAAAATGGGCTTGAAAACTGCACTACTACATGTTAATATTCACTCTGTAAGCCCAACTATGGCTTGAGTCTGAGCGATTGTGTGCATGAAATTGGCCCAAGCTGAACTCTGAACTAAGATGTGCAACTATTTCACTTCTGCTTGTAACGAAGAGCGCTGTGAAAGAATTTATGATAGAACCAATTAGTAATGATTATGTGTGCGTAGAAATATTGCTAAAAGCAATATACTCTCTCCTTTCATTTTTACATGTCACATTAAATTTCTCTAAGCCAAACATTACTATCTTTGACCATTCATTTCACAAAATACTTTATAACATATGAGGTATATATTATGATAGTATTTTTATAGTGAATCTAAAAACATAAATCTAATGACATATATAAATAAAAACTGAGAGAGTAGTGATGATATACGTGTGAAGTGGTGTGTATATTTTCATTGGCATCTGTCGTTGTTTTTTAATGGGCAGCAGAAAGCAAGTGTGCTGTTATAGAACAACCAAACAGATTCCGAAAATGTCATTTTTTAAGAAGAAATAAAGTACAAGGACACCCTAATGAGCTGCACTTTCATGTCAAGCCCAAATTTCACATGAAAACAACAAGCTTCCTTACATAATGATTGGCCTGATGGGCATGAAAACTGTACTACAAGGATATGGGGATGTCCACTAGAAAAAAGGCCCAAGTAAGTCCTAGCAGTCTCAAATTAGCCCAAATCTAACTCACAACTAACACGTTTATTTATTTCACTTCAGTTTGTAGCGGTGTGGTTCATTAACGATGAACAACCACCTACGTTTAGTTATTATTCAAACTAAACATCCATTTAAATGAAATAAACAGCTGATTAAATAAAAATGGCATAAAATTATGTAGCATTTATATAGTATTTAAATGGATGCAATGACCGTTTAGGCAAACACTCAAGTTCATTTTTTTCCTCGCCAACTCTTCACTCCAGCCAGGGCAGACCTAGACCAAAATTAGTTGAGATCATGCGCCTTCATAGTTTTACAAAATAGTGCTCATTCCTACCGGACAATATGAATATGTTGCATCCTCACGGTTCCCTTTGTGGGCCCATCCCCAGTCATATTTATTTTTATTTTTGGATGAGAAGGCACAATTTATCAAAGTTATCTTTGCATAATTTAGTATTGTAACTGTAGCACCCGGTTTTAAGAACAAAACCAGATACACATCATATGTGAGCCCAGGAAGTCAAATCTCATATATAACTACAAATAAGGGTAATATCAATAGACAATGCTTAAATACATAACGTATTAGTATATAGAATATAACCTCAGAGTATAGACATCGGAAAGACAACTCCGATCTTCAGGCGAGTACTCCAAATCCACAGGGACAACTGACTGGTTGATCACAAGCCTAATTCCTCCAAACTCTAGCAATCTGGTACCCATCCGGGATTTTTATCCAAATAATTGAAAAATAAAGCAAGCGTAAGTACATGTCGTACTCAACGAATATAACATGAGGTTCATGAGGCTCAAAAGGCTGACACTAGTTTAACTTACGATTAGCTTTTAATGAGTCATCTTTTAGCAATTGGGGTAGCAATAAGTTCATCACAAGCCCATAAACAAATGATCAGGTAAACATGAATAATGAATAGCATAAACATTAATCATTAATGAGCATCTTTTTCATCAGTATCATTAGTGTTCATCATCTATTCTGTAAATGTTTCAAGGCTGCTCGTGACCATGAGCATGGCTAATAGACCAGTTTTACACTCTACAGAGGTTGTACACTTTCACTATGAGCCGTGACTTACCCTTTCGCCCGAGGTGATCAGCCTCTTGACCCACTACCAAGGAAGGTCGACAAGGTTCCCTATAAAGCTATAAAGTCTTTCAAATGTTCGTCTAACAAGTTAGGGCCGCTAGGTTTCTGTGGCCTGCGAATGTAGAGCTCCCCTTTCGATAGGCACAATGACGCGCAACCTATACACTAACGGACAGAGGCCGCACTATATCCAACCCGGAACACACCCCTCTTGCTCCATAAAGGTAACCACTAACAAGCTAGAAAAAGTCCTCATACTGAGCTAAAGCCAGAGCCATGTAGCCCTCACAGCTGTACTATAAGTCCCAGATGATCACTTACAGATAAGTCCTTAGGGAGAGGAATCTAGAGTATCATAAAAACAACCCAATGCTCTAGCCCCCTTTTTCCATGTTGCTAAAAAGCATCTTTTAGTGTTTATTGCATATATCATTAGTTAAGTTATAAGATCATAGTTGTAGTTGAGCACTAGCACAATACTACCTAATGCAATACCCCAAAGGTATCAAGGTACAAGGTAACAAAGTACTAGGAAATCCTTAGTGGTAATCAAGGCAGACACATGTAGTATGAATTAAATGATTAAAGGTGAATAGGACAACAAGGAAGATCCCATGCTATACTTGCCTTAAAATACCGATCCTTTGATAAGCTTTAATCTTCAATGTTCTTCTTCCTCTTCTTGATCACCACATATATCTCACCGACTGGACGTAATCATAAAGCACCACACAAGAATCCATACAATCATATATGAAGCAAATAATAGATCTAAATTAGAACAGTACACCAAACATAAAATCAAGATGAAAAGTTTGTAAAACGAATCTATGTCTCGCTACGAACACATAGAAGCGAAAAGCACGCTAATCGAAGCTACGATTGAAAAGATACAACTACTGACAGATCTACTCATAAAACTATTAGCTTCATGTATTTTAATTATATAAAAACATATATAAGATATCTTATAGATAATATAAATTAATTCAAATTTAAGTTTGAAATATAACACTAAAGTAAAACAAATCATATTTTATTTATAAAATCCAGTTGCATAATTATTATTCAAGTTAGGAGTTAAACCATGAAATTCTAGAATTAGTGACATGATAAACATTGTTACTAATGCGTAGTTTATGTTGTTATGAATCCAATGCAACTTGAATGGACTAAAACAGAGTTAAAACGTAGAAGATATGAATTAAACAAGATTTTCTTTAATAAAATAATAGATTAAATCCAACCTAGAATTTTAAAAGTTAAAAATATATCTAACAGTAGTATGAACATGTAGATTATGAAATTATGAACCAAACGCAATTTGAACGGATCAAATCAGAGTTAAAACGGAGAAGTTATGGCTAAAACAAAATCAGTGGCAAATCTGTAATTAACTGAAAACGTATTTTTGAAGTCAACCGATTAAAAGACGCTTTTAAAAGAAGAAGACGTATTCTATCTAATATGTAATGGATCGTGGGTTAAATCTCAAATAATTATAAGGGTGTTTTTGAAAACTCACAGCGAAGGGTATGAGGAGATCTGGACCGTTAGATTAGAGAGGAACGGCTCAGATTGGATCAGCAGGAGGGGAGAGAGAGAGCTGGCAGCCAGAACAGTACCTGAACGGCGGCGCCATGGCCGGACCTCGCTGGGGACATCGGCTTTGATGCTCCCGGTCACCACAGGGCACGAGAGGACTTCGGGGAGCAAGAGTAGCTCGAGGGGAGCTCGATGGAGGGCTCAGGGAAAGCTACGACAGCACGGTGGCGAGTGACGACGGGTTGGGTTGCCTGGAGCTTGCGACAAAACTATGATGGCGACACTGTGGTAGATAGGAGCAAGATAGAAGGAGGGGAAAGCGCTATCAGGTTCGTCATCTCATCTCAGTGTTTGGTACGGGCCCCGAACGACGGTGAATCGGTGGCGGAGTTAGTGGGGGCGGCGGTTGGTTCGACAGAATCTAACCAGGGTGCACAGCGTGGCAAGGGCTAGGGCGAGGTGTCTAGGTGCTAGGATTGTGGGATAGGGGCAGCGTGCGGCAACAGGGCTTCATTTTATAGGACGCTTCACGTGGGGCGCACGGCAAACGATGAGGCCGGGGTGGACACGGACACTCGACGCGAGTCTGTTTCGACGACGAGCCGAGGTAGGAGGCAGAACTGACAGGCAGGCCCGGGCAGTCGACGATAGATGGAGCGGGGCTAGGATGTCAGCCAGAGAGAGGAAGGGGGAAACGGGCACGACTGCAGCTAGTGTTTTATGACATTCTGCTTTATCTTGGTGGGAGTCTTTAGATCCTTCTGATAAACCTCAAACTTGGAATGATATGAAACTTCTTATGCGAGAAACCTTTATTAATCCACCTCCTATTTTGACTTCATATGCTGAGGTGCACCATTTAGAGGAAGAGTCTATTGTTATTCCTCTTGCTATGACTAACCTTCTGTAGAATAATGTACATAAGCGAGAGGATGACGTGGAAGAAAATGAGGAGCTCACAACCTCATATGCAAATTCAGAACCATCACTTCACCATGCACCTATTACTCCTGCTGAGAACACAGGTAATGCCCATGGTCCTACACTCACAGAAGGTGAAAATTGTCTTAATGTACTAAATTTTTTCACAACCCATGCTGTCATAGAGCAATTGTTAGTGGAACCCTCTCTTGATTTATCTTTGTCCCATGATAATTTGCTTGATGTTCCTTGTGACAAAGATGAATTGGATGAAGATTCTTCAGTTTTACATGTTTTGGAACCAGTGACTTGTGCTAAAAATAAACATGTTATTCGTATTGCTACTAAAATTGATGAGTTCAAACTGTTGTCTTCTTTACATACTTTGGGTTACATTGAATTTGATGTTTTGTGTAACCTAGATTGTCTGGAAGAGAGCCTTTTTAAATATGTTGATTTGCCTTGGTTTTCTAAACACACATATCATGTTATTGGCAGATATAACAACAAAGGACAATATATGATACATCGAGTATACATTTGTAATAATATGAATTCTCCTTTTGTTGTACAAGATTATGATTGTTTAGAGGGTAGCCATAATAATACAAACATTTTCTCATGTTCCTTAAAGAAACAAGTTCACTTCCAAGAAGGGGAGCATTGTTGGTTGCTACCTATGTCTGCTCGACCATCTATTCCTGTATTGTCTTTGGTTAGTTCTAATCTTTTGCAGGATAGTGTTGACATACATCATGTGCATTCGGATCATGGAGTCTACATGCTTGTCGAAATTTTTATGAGAGATGACATGCTAGAAACTTGGAAACATGGTCACGTTCCTTCTCACAATTATTTCAGTTTTCTTTGTCCTCGCAACCCCGTTCTCCTTTATGTTGTGCAGGATCGGTTTCCAGCACAATCGACGCCGAGGATGGCTTTTCATCAAGAAGGGGAGGATGATGAGGGCATGGCACCCATGCTTATGACCATGTTTGGTGCATGGGATGAAGGGTAAGGAGGCCAGCAAGGGTGTCCAAGTCAAGAAGGAGGCCCAAGGCTAATTCGGTTTGAGTCCCCGAGGTGGAGGCCCAAAGCAACTCAAGTTCAAGTCTGCCTTGGAATCCAGGACTAGTCTGCCTTAAACTGGTCACCCAAGATGCATCCGGACTCCGTTTTTGATGATCCACATATGGATGGAAAGCTAATTTTATAAGGAAGCCAATCCAAGTGGTTTCACATTAAAATCTCTTCAGAATCAATGGGAATCGTCGAAACAAGTCAGTATCCCAAATCTGTCAGGGTGCTGCGACACCTTCTTTTGGTCCGTTGGACCGTGTATCATGTTTGGGCCCATTAGGGGGTGCGTCCAGGGTAGGCGACAACCCTAAGACCTTTATAATCATACATCACCGCTGTCATTAGGTTTTGGGTTTTGCTTAGATTATTCTGTCAAGAACAGTTTCGCCGTTCATCGGTTTGTGAGACCCCAACTTCGTGAGATAATCATTCATCTGCAATTTGGTTGCGTTCTTTCTTGTGCTTGCTTGTGCTCTTCGTTGCGCAGGCAAGGATTTGCCTTCTTGGCAAGGTCAACCTAGTTCGTGACTTGGTTGATAACCAGAGGAGCTGTGGTGTTAAGATTGCAGGGTTCGATCTTTCGATCTAAAGCTGGATCGGTTTATCATTCTCCGCCACAACGATAGTTATCATCACCTAACGGAAGATCGGGATCCCCGTCTACATTAAGTGGTAATCAGAGCTAAGGTATACCATCAAGTTCACTTTTATTCCCTAGTTTTGAGTGTTTCGCATTCGTCCTATAGTCCAATGCCATACTCGTTTTTCCTGTCCTAGAACCTTCCGCGCCATAGCCTTTGCATATTTTAGTTTCAGAGTCCGTCGTGTTGAGTTTGTATCCTGGTCGAGTTCTTGTTGCTGGTTAGGTCATGTTAGAGTCCAGTTCGTGTGTTTTCCCCCATCGTTTCCAACAAATCTTTACTGTTGTGACCAATTTTGCGCACATTGTTCCCGTTTTGTCCTCTAATTCAGAGTCAATTCTTAAAACTGGTCTAATTTTCGCATACGGACTCCGATTTTGATGTTCCATATATCAAAATCGATCAGAAAAAAAATCCAGATCCGTCCATCCCCGGCGTTGCCAGGGTTCAAAATTTTTAGATTGGTCAAAAAGTGGTCACAAGATCCTCTTTTCGTGGTCACAAGGTTTTTGTCGATTTTGAGCAAGTTTTCTGAAAATTCCACAGGCCACGTCTTACACTTGTTTGAGCTCATATTTTCTGTGGTTACTTCTTTTGTGCTCCTAAGTAAAGAAAAAATATCAACAAAAGAAAATAAAAAGTCAAAATTTCCAAAAAAAAAACAACGACAGCCGAAAAAAATAGAAAAAAAAAGAGGGGCAAAAGAGGAACAATATCTAGAGGAGCGTATCGAGAAGACCAAAGTGAGCTGTGTTAGCGTATGATGTCTGGTTCCTTGTTTGTGTTGCTGTTTCCATCCACCATACTTGTTTTTCATACACCTGTCACCTTGCTATCCACCATACTTTTGTCACACACCTGGTACTTGGAACATTTTAGACCAGCAACGAGAACAAGTACTTTGGACTATAATTCAGCATTACTTTCTGTTACTGACTTGTGTGCTAGATATACATATTACTCTTTGTTTGCCTTCCAAGCTCCACAAATTCTTCAGATCAATACAGAAAAAGGGCTTTGCAATCTCGGTACCACTGCCTCACAGGTATCACGAACCAGCCGCTGGTTGTATCACCCACTGCTTGTGTTGGTAAGAACTTTGTAAGAGCTTGGTAAGACGCTTCTACTTGCTGTGAAAAGTGACACCACTGCAACCACATAGTCATTTGGTAGGGATAACTTTCACCGTTTGTTCCTTGTTTTTGTGTTTACAATGACAGGTTGTTCGTATCCACCGACTTATGATGGTATAGGTGCTGATGAGTACATGGAGTGGGAAATTGCCATCGATAACATATTTGCTACTTGCTTTATGTGCCCAAGGAGGAAGGTAAAAAATGCAGCTAGTGTTTTACGACATTCTGCTTTATCTTGGTGGGAGTCTTTAGATCCTTCTGATCAACCTCAAACTTGAAATGATATGAAACTTCTTATGCGAGAAACCTTTGTTAATCCACCTCCTATTTTGACTTCATATGCTGAGGTGCACCATTTAGAGGAAGAGTCTATTGTTATTCCTCTTTCTATGACTAACCTTCTGCAGAATAATGTACATAAGCGAGAGGATGATGTGGAAGAAAATGAGGAGCTCACAACCTCATATGCAAATTCAGAACCATCACTTCACCATGCACCTATTACTCCTGCTGAAAATACAGGTAATGCCCATGGTCCTACACTCATGGAAGGTGAAAATTGTCTTAATGTACTAAATTTTTCCACAACCCATGCTGTCATAGAGCAATTATTAGTGGAACCCTTTCTTGATTTATCTTTGTCCCATGATAATTTGCGTAATGTTCCTTGTGACAAAGATGAATTGGATGAAGATGCTTCAGTTTTACATGTTTTGGAACCAGTGACTTGTGCTAAAAATAAACATGTTATTCATATTGCTACTAAAATTGATGAGTTCAAACTGTTGTCTTCTTTACATACTTTGGGTTACATTGAATTTGATGTTTTGTGTAACCTAGATTGTCTGGAAGAGAGCCTTTTTAAATATGTTGATTTGCCTTGGTTTTCTAAACACACATATCATGTTATTGGCAGATATAACAACAAGGGACAATATATGATACATCGAGTATACATTTGTAATAATATGAATTCTCCTTTTGTTGTACAAGATTATGATTGTTTAGAGGGTAGCCATAATAATACAAACATTTTCTCATGTTCCTTAAAGAAACAAGTTCACTTCCAAGAAGGGGAGCATTGTTGGTTGCTACCTATGTCTGCTCGACCATCTATTCCTGCATTGTCTTTGGTTAGTTCTAATCTTTTGCAGGATAGTGTTGACATACATCATGTGCATTCGGATCATGGAGTCTACATGCTTGTCGAAATTTTTATGAGAGATGACATGCTAGAAACTTGGAAACATGGTCACATTCCTTCTCACAATTATTTCAGTTTTCTTTGTCCTCGCAACCCCGTTCTCCTTTATGTTGTGCAGGATCGGTTTCAAGCACAATCGACACCGAGGACGGCTTTTCATCAAGAAGGGGAGGATGATGAGGACATGGCACCCATGCATATGACCATGTTTGGTGCATGGGATGAAGGGTAAGGAGGCCAGCAAGGGTGTCCAAGTCAAGAAGGAGGCCCAAGGCTAATTCGGTTTGAGTCCCCGAGGTGGAGGCCTAAAGCAACTCAAGTTTGAGTCTGCCGCGGAATCCAGGACCAGTCTGCCTTAAACTGGTCACCCAGGACGCATCTAGACTCCATTTTTGATGATCCACATATGTATGGAAAACTAATTTGATAAGGAAGCCAATCCAAGTGGTTTCATATCAAAAGCTCTTCGGAATCAACAGGAATCATCGAAACAAGCCAGCATCCAGAATCTGCCAGGGTGCTGCGACACCTTCTTTTGGTCCGTTGGACTGTGTATCATGTTTGGCCCCATTAGGGGGTGCGTCCTGGGTAGGCGATGACCCTAAGACCTTTATAATCATACGCTGCCGCTGTCATTAGGTTTTAGGGTTTTGCTTAGATTATTCTGTCAAGAACAGTTTCGCCGTTCATCGGTTTGTGGGACCCCAACTTCATGAGATAATCATTCATCTGCAATTTGGTTGCGTTCTTTCTTGTTCTTGCTTGTGCTCTTCGTTGCGCGGGCAAGGATTAACCTTCTTGGTGAGTCAACCTAGTCCATGACTTGGTTGATAACCAGAGGAGCTATGGTGCTAAGATTGCAGGGCTCGATCTTTCGATCTGAAGCCGGATCGGTGTGTCATTCTCCGCCACAATGATAGTTACCATCACCTGACGGAAGGCTAATTCGGTTCGAGTCCCCAAGGTGGAGGCCCAAAGCAACTCAAGTTTGAGTCTACCTCGGAATCCAGGACCGGTCTGTCTTAAACTGGTCACCTAGGACACATTCGGACTCTATTTTTGATGATCCACTTGGATTGGCTTCCTTATCAAATTAGCTTTCCATCCATATGTGGATCATCAAAAACGGAGTCCGGATGTGTCCTGGGTGACCAGTTTAAGGCAGACTGGTCCTGGATTCTGAGACAGACTCATACTTGAGTTGCTTTGGGCCTCCACCTTGGGGACTCAAACCGAATTAGCCTCGGGCCTCCTTCTTGACTTGGACACCCTTGCTGGCCTCCTTCCCCTCCATCCCATGCACCAAACATGGTCATATGCATAGGTGCATGGGTGCCATGTCCTCATCACTAGGCCACGAGCCGACTAGGCTATTGCCTGGCTGGCTGGAGCTAAGGAGAGCGGGCCATGGAAAATGGGCCAACGCAGAGGAGTAGGCCAATAGGCCAAAAGCAAAGGAGGGAGAAGAAAATTCCTTTTCCAAATTTTTTTCCATTTTGTTTCCAAAACTAACTCAAATTCAAACATAGTTTCAAAAGTACTTTTCACTCAAATAAAATGAGAAATTTTGGTAAGTTTTTCAAAAATAAAATTTTACACCTTTTTAAATTCATTTATTTTCTAATTCTCTTTTCTTTCTTTTCTTTTACTTCAAAGGCATTTTTAATTTCATTTGAAAAAGCAATTTTAACCATTTTAAATTCTCAATCAAAACCACTCTACCAAAATAAATCAAATGCAAGGGCATGTATGCACAAATATGTTGCTAAACCTTATGATGAATTTTAATTTAATGAAAAAAAATTCCTAGGTTTTTATGAGCATAAAATTCTGAATTAAATCATTTTAATCCTATTTTCAAAAGAGGTAATTTTGGGGTGTTACAATTCAACCCCCCTTAAGATGAATATCGTCCTCGAGATTTGGAGAATGTCGACTAGGAGATAGAATACTCTGTCTTTGAATTCTTCCTTACTTCCTCATGTAATTCCATCTTCTCGACAAGGATCACACTTTACCTTGCATACATGTTGATCTTACTCCAAGTAACTTATCAAACTGATTCCAAGATTCTGACATGTACCTTGAACAATTCTCAGGGAACTCCAATCACAAGGCCACCTTTCCTTTTTAGTCCGTAATATCAATTTTCTTTCTTAAAATATTCATTGTCCAACAAAAATTCCTTACTTTATTGGTCAGAAGGAAATTCTTCCACCAATCTTGAAAACATTAATGTTTCTGACTAAATTGCTCGAACTAGGAATACAACTCTTAATCCTTGGTGTCACCCGAACCTTCTTAGCACAACTCTTCGTTGCTAAGGGCATCAGCCGTGACTTTGCTTCTCCAAGTGATAGCACTTTTCCAAGTCGTAATCAATTTCATTCCAACGAGGATAACACAAGCTCAAGACCAACTTAGTGAAGATGTCCTGTAGACTCTTATGATCCTCCTATATGTCACTTTTACTTCCAAAAAGATATTACTTCCATGCTCCATAGTGGATATCTCTAGATAACAAGTTAGGTAATTCAACTCATGCTTCCTTAATTGACTGAATGCACCAGCCACTACTTTTCTTCTGGTCTAAGGACACATCCCACACCTTTGATAGAGTGCATCATTGTAGATATGAAGCTCTTGTCTGGATTTGGCAAAACTAATACTTAGATTTTACTTCAACCTCCTCTTGGATTCCTTCAAACACTTACCTAAAGTTTCTTGATCCAAACTAACTTAAAACCTCTTCCAGTAGCATTATCAATATCTTGATGATCTTGGTTAAACCTTCCTTGAACCTTCAATCAAACCTCATTGAGACTCTAAGTTTCTCTCACATCTTTGGGTACCACCATGCTTTCGCTCTGTAAATTAGAATGTATGATTCTTCATCTTACAAATTCTTCATCTTGGCTACCCCCTTTAGAAAAGATAGACTAGGGGACACCAAAGTATAGCTTGCATCTTCTTCTAGATAAGCTAACTGATATCAAGACATTCTGACATCCTAATGATACTCTCGTATATAGGCAAGAATCAAGAAATTCTAAAATTCCTCGCGAGCAGAAATACAGCAGCGTAGTAAAACAGTTGTAATTCTCATTCTCTTAATCCACTGAAGTTGTAGCTTATTATTGGAAAGCTTATAAATTTCTCCACAACTCCCTTATAGAACACTTTTCCAAATTCTGGAGTTAACTTGGCCGAAAATGGTACACAATAGAAACTATTCTAGGTTCCAAACAGCACAAATGCATCGTCTTGCGATTTTCGTATCTCCATAACCAAAATAGCTATCAGGGTGATTCTTGCGCTTAGAGAAAGATACTGAAGTCTACTATTGTCCAGAATTTTCTTAAGATTTTTTGTCATCCAAGAATAGATATATAAGCCAATAAGGACAGGTTTTCCGAAAGATAGGATAGGGAGAACAAAAGAAAACCAAAACCCAACTATTTATTTCATTAGTCCTTATACCTTAGGCTTATAAACTAAATGAAATTGTGGGAACACCCAACAAGATCATTGCAATCATTACAAAGATTCAAAACAAGCAAAAGCATAATGATAATTCAACAAAGCACTAATGGTGCACAATTCAATCATTGACTCAACTTATGATACTATCGTCCTCATTGTACTAGGGGTAACAATCCTAAGACTTATCTTTAGATTACGTAAGAAGGTGGTGAGGAATAGTTCTAAAAGCATATCAAATCAAGAAGTGAAGATGAGAACAAAGACTTTAAAATAAACACCAGGGTAGAGATGAATATCAAGGCTAGAGATATAGTAGAGAAGAAAATATCAAGGTTCATAGAGCAAGGGTTTTTGTACCAACTTCTAAACCTTAAAACGACCAGTTTCTACTAGGCTTGCATCCTATAGTTAGCATTGCTCCGATACCACTTTGTAGCACCTGGTTTTAAGAACAAAACCAAATACACACCATATGTGAGCCTAGGAAGTCAAATCTCACATATAGCTACAAATAAGGGTAATATCAATAGACAATGTTTAAATACATAACGTATTAGTATATAGAATATAACCTCAGAGTATAGATAGCAGAAAGACAACTCTAATCTTCAGGCGAGTACTCCAAATCCACACGGACAATTGACTGGTTGATCACAAGCCTAATTCCTCCAAACTCTAGCAATCTGGTACCCATCTAGGATTTTTATCCAAATAATTGAAAAATAAAGCAAGCATAAGTACATGTCGTACTCAACAAATATAACATGGGGTTCATGAGGCTCAAAAGGCGAACACTGGTTTAACTTGTGATTAGCTTTTAATGAGTCATCTTTTAGCAATTGGGGTGGCAACAAGTTCATCACAAGCCCAAAAACACATGATCAGGTAAGCATGAATAATGAATAGCATAAATAATAATCATTAATGAGCATCTTTTTCATCAGTATCATTAGTGTTCATCATCTATTCCGTAAATATTCCAAGGCCGCTCGTGACCATGAGCACGGCTGATATACCAGTTTTACACTCTACAAAGGTTGTACACTTTCATTGTAAGTCATGATTTACCCTTTCGCCCGAGGTGATCAGCCTCTTGACCCACTACTAAGGAAGGTTGGCAGGGTTTACTATGAAGCCTTTCAAAGGTTCGTCTAACAAGTTAGGGCCACAAGGTTTCTATGGCCTACGAATGTAGAGCTCCCCTTCCGGCAAGCACAATGACGCGCAACCTATACACTGACGGACAGAGGCCGCACTATATCCAACCCAGAACACAACCCTCTTGCGCCATAAAGGTAACCACTAACAAGCTAGAAAAGGTCCTCATACTGAGCTAAAGCCAGAGCCATATAGCCCTCACAGCTGTACTGTAAGTCCCGTATAATCACTTATAAATAAGTCCTTAGGGAGAGGAATCGAGAGCATCATAAAAACAGCCCAATGCTCTAGCCCCCTTGTTCCATGTTTCTAAAAAGTATCTTTTAGTATTTATTGCATCTACTATTAGTCAAGTTATAAGATCATGGTTGTAGTTGAGCACTAGCATAATACTACCCAATGCAATACCCCAAAGGTATCAAGGTAGAATGTAACAAAGTACTAGGAAATCCTTAGTGGTAATCAAGGTAGACACATGCAGTATGAATTAAATGATTAAAGGTGTATAGGACAACAAGGAAGATCCCATGCTATACTTGCCTTATAATACCGATCCTTCGGTAAGCATTAATCTTCAACGTTCTTCTTCTTCTTGATCACACGTACATCTCACCGACTAGACGTAATCATAAAGCACCACACAAGCATCCATACAATCATACACAAAGCAAACAATAGATCTAAATTAGAACAGTACACCAAACATAAAATCAAGATGAAAAGTTTGTAAAATGAATCTATGTCTTGCTACGAACACACAGACGCGAAAAGCACGCTAATCGGAGCTACAGTTGAAAAGATACAACTATCGAGAGATCTACTCATAAAACTATTAGCTTCATGTGTTTTAATTATATAAAAACATATATAAGATATATTATAGATAATATAAATTAAGTCAAATTTAAGTTTGAAATATAATAATAAAGTAAAACAAATCATATTTTATTTATAAAATCTAGTTGCATAATTATTATTCAAGTTAGGAGTTAAACCATGAAATTCTAGAATTAGTGACATGATAAACATCGTTACTAATGCGTAGTTTATGTTGTTATGAATCCAACGCAACTTGAATGGACTAAAATGGAGTTAAAACATAGAACATATGAATTAAACAAGATTTCCTTTAATAAAATAATAGATTAAATCCAACCTTGAATATTAAAAGTTAAGAATATATCTAACAGTAGTATGAATATGTAGATTATAAAATTATGAATCTAACGTAATTTGAACGGATTAAATTGGAGTTAAAACAGAGAAGTTATGCTAAAACAAAATCAGTGGCAAATCTGTAATTAACTGAAAACATATTTTTGAAGTCAACCGATTAAAATACGCTTTTAAAAGAAGAAGACGTATTCTATCTAATACATAATGGACCACGGGTTAAATCTCAGATAATTATAAGGGTGTTTTTGAAAAACTAGCAGCAAAGGGGTATGAGGAGATCTAGATCGTTAGATTAGAGAGAAACAACTCAGATTGGATCAGCGGGAGGGGTGAGAGAGCTGGCAGCCGAAACAGTACCTAGATGGTGGCGCCATGGCCGAACCTCGCCGGCGACATTGGCTTCGATGCTCCCGGTCACCACAAGGCACGGGAGGACTTCGGGGAGCAACAGTAGCTCGAGGCAAGCTCGATGGAGGGCTCGAGGAAAGCTGCGACAGCACAGTGGTGAGCGACGGCGGGTTGGGTTGCTTGGAGCTTGCGGTGAAACTACGATGGCGACACTGTGGTAGATAGGATAAAGAGAGAAGGAGGGGAAGGCGCCATCAGGTTGGTCACCTCGTCTCGGTGCTCGGTACGGGCCCCGAACGACGGTGAATCGATGGCGGAGTTACTGGCGGCGGCGGGTGGCTCGACGAAATCCAACTAGGGTGCATGGCACGGCTAGGGCTAGGGCAAGGCGTCTAGGCACTAGGATTAGGGGATAGGGGTGGCGTGCGGCACTGGGGCTTCATTTTATAGGGCGCTTCGCGTGGGGCGCATGGCAAATGGCGAGGCCGGGGCGGACACAGACACTCGGCGTGAGTCCATTTCGACGACAAGCCGAGGTAGGAGGCAGAACTGATGGGTGGGCCCAGGAGGTCAGCGATAGATGGACCAGGGCCAGGATGTCGACCAGAGAGAGGAAGGGGGAAACAGGCGCGAGTGCGGCGTGGACTGGGCCGGAGCAAAGTTGGGCCGCGCGACGACTGGGCTACGGCCTGGCTGGCTGGAGCAAAGGAGAGCGGCCACGGAAAATGGGCCAGCGCAGAGGAGCAGGCCAATAGGCCGGAAGCAAAGGAGGGAGAAGAAAATTCCTTTTCCAATTTTTCTATTTAGTTTCGAAAACTAACTCAAATTCAAACAGAGTTTCAAATGTACTTTTCACTCAAATAAAATGAGAAATTTTGGTAAGTTTTCCAAAATTAATTTTTTACACCTTTTTAAATTCTTTTATTTTCTAATTCCCTTTTCTTTCTTTTCTTTTACTTCAAAGGCATTTTTAATTTGATTTGAAAAAACAATTTTAACCATTTTAAATTCTCAATCAAAACCACTCTACCCAAATAAATCAAATGCAAGGGCATGTATACACAAACATGTTGCTAAACCTTATGATGAATTTTAATTTAATGAAAAAATTTATTTTCCGAGGTTTTTATGAGCACAAAATTCCAAATTAAATCATTTTAATCCTATTTTCAAAAGAGGCAAATTTTGGGGTGTTACAGTAACCATACTAAAAAGCTTTATGTTTATGGTTCAAAATTTGTCATCCTAGAAAACTTGATACATTACAAAAAATACCCTTATAAATGACAGTTCACTTTACACGGATAAGCAAAAATGCGTCACCGTTAACTTACCATGATGATTGAAAAAACGTCATGTATCCCATGTCATGCATTTGTTGAACCGAATTGAGCCATCATAGATTGATATTTGAGTTTGTCATGGATTAGTTGTCCATCTATTATGCCTAGTCCATATCGAAGACTAGATCCAAAACATAGTGACGAAAAAACCATCACAGATTAGTGTGAAATCATCACTTCATTAATATGGAACACATCTCATAATACACCAATCATACAAATAAATATTGATTCTTTCACTTATTGGCATGTCCACTATTGTCACATATAGTTTGAGGACAATCAATTCACAACCAAACTAACAAGTAAACTAAGATTTCATCTCGAGGGAGTCTAAAATAAACAAATAGTAGTATCCATGATCCCACGAGTACTTCAATTGACTTGCTTTCAATTGGCTTGTCCACATGATGTGCTACCAAGCACCTCCATAAGCTATCTAAAAATCAATATGAATATGAAATAAGTTAGTTTTGAGCAAAGATTCTGAAAACAAATGCCATCTATTTATTAGGAAGCTTTGTAACAAAGTTTTATTGGCCTTGGTGCAAGCATACAAACAGTTTCCTATGAGAGAAGCACGTGGATCATGAAACCAAGAACACGTTAAAGTGGTAGACAGAAACAATCAAAGTAGATTGTTCTGGGATTGCACTTGTCAAACTCTCTACTAACTAATAAAACTGATTTAGTAGCTAATAGTGTGTGGTAGAAAAAACAAGTGACCAACCTGAACAAGAAATCTTTGATTGCTCTATGGAGTTGATAATGCTGTAGCAAACCATTTAAACCATTTTTTCTGCATTCAACAAAAAAACTAAGCATCTAGAATTATACAACTGTATAACAATCTCTAATTTACATAGTAGTTTTATAGCACTAGCATGTAAAAGAATGAAGCTTTGTCAATACCCAATTTCCCATGCAAACTAGCGCATAAGTAGTATGGGACCAACTGCTGCTCCACCAAAAATGCTAGTTTGATGAAAAGAAGAGAGACACACTAAAGGGAGATCCAGTCTCCACCATTAATATGTATATACCTTTGTTTATTTGTCATTCTTCAGTCTTTCAGAAAGGTGGTGTTCTCAACAAGCCTTCAAGCAGTACCACTTCGACCAAAGATCTTTGGAATTTCCACTTCTACTATAACTGCCTACCAATGAATCTGGTACTACTATTATATGCATCTATGCATAATAGAACGTCATGTACATGTCGTCGATTCTGTCCTACCAAAAATCAACGATGTTGAGGATTCAGCTAAGATATTCACGACAGAGTATAGGGACAAAAGGATCAGAAATTTTTACAACGGGCTACTTTAACCTATACTAGAGATTGGTAGAGATGCATTGGGAAGATTTCTCACTAGATCCATGCAGACCCGCCTGATTCGTGCCACCACAACACCGATGAGATCAACTGGGGCATGACCAACCACTTGTCAGGGTTGTGGACTCCTACCACCAGATATGCGATCCCCAAAAGCGCGCTCGTCAGGGTCGCGGCCTCCTACCCGCCGAGATGCGGCCCTATGCCGCTTGGGTCGTGGCCTCTTGCCCACCGAGACATGGCCCTCCACCACCGGGGTCGTGACCTGCCTCCCACTAGGGCATGACCATCACCCGCTAGGGCACGTGGCCTCCAGGCCGTCAGGACACGGCCTCGCTCCTAGATCCAACGCCAATGGGGGAGGGGTGTCAGGTAGATGCAGGTGGCGGTGGATGGAAAAGGGGGCGTGGCATATGAATACGTGTGGACGTGGGAGGGCGGCTGGTGGATTATGTAATGACCCAGGTTTTTAGATAACCAAAAATCACAACCTAAAAAGTTTTCTAAAGCAAAACTCATGTATGGTGAGTGTGCATACTAGGAAACCACCTTCATAGTTGCACAAGTAGAACCCAAGATAGAATGATTGAGCATTTGCATCTAATTAACAACATGAGTTGCTTCTTTTTGGATTTATGCTCTAGCCCATATTTGGACCTTAGTGGACCTAGTGGACCCACCCATACTTGTATACAAGTATCGGCTATACTTATACAAGTATATAAGCCCAAGAATGGAGTTGAGAATAGAATTTAGAAAAAGGAAAAGGAGAGGGAGGAAATAGAAAAGGGCGAAAGCAGCTCAGGTGGCCCAAGCCCGTAGCAGCACAGGCTCACCACCACGGCCTAGCCAGCATGCTACTCCGCTCAGCCCAGCCAACGCTGAGGCCTAGCCGAGCGCGCTGCCGCCCGCTGCCATTCTACCTAATGTTGTTCCAAATGGTGTGTCCTCTGAGTGATTCTGCCATGTGGCGATGTAATAACAAGGAAACCTAGTTATTTGTAATCTGTAAAATAGGTATTCAATGTATGACTTGAGATATCGACTGTTATTCAATAACATGATGGAATGATCATTTGGAGACTATCACATTATGTTTTGAAACTGTGGATTTTCCCTTCGTGGAAAATCGAGATCGTTTCAGTTGGTATAAGAGCCATACTTGACCGTATGATGAGACCCTTAGGATTGGATGATAGAATTAGGAGTGAAACCTTGTCTTTCGGTTATATGTACCGACCTTGCATTATTATATGCATGGTTTGCCTCTTTTGCTAACCTGCTGATCCCGTTTTATGGACCGGTTTACAGATGGCACCAGCAGTTGAGCTTCCTGTTGACGACAAGAGCTACGCAGGCTTAGCTCAGATGCTCCTCGACATCCATGAGCAGCTTGGTGTCCCCACCGAGTGGATCGAATATGTCTATCGTGGCGAGATGGGACCCGATAGACTTTAGGGGCACATCGTCATTCACCTCATGGTTCCTGTGAGTGATACCATGCCGGAGCTACACGCCTTCACTGAGCTCATGGTGGAGACTTCCGTCGAGGCTTGTGTAGAGTCAGTGTCACATTCGGCTCTTCGCCGCGTGACATGTGAGCTCACAAGCACCTCAAGAGGGGACCATACCGCTTGCTTTCTCGATCATTAGACCTCACCTAGAGCACCAGGAAGTAGGTGGTAACTGCTAATCAGACTGCCTACAACAAGGAGGACCTCTGCCTCCAAGTGTTTGGATAGTACATCCTCGACCAAGACCGGTACATCATGGAGGTGAAAGCATAGAACCACCGCTACTAGGACATGCTGCTCTGAGCCGACGAGGCCTTCTTGGTTGACGAGCGGGAGAAGAACATGTTGTGGGACGCCATGTGTGCAGACGTCCACTCCTATAGGTGCAGCGAGGCCATCCACAAAGATCATTAAGAGAGGTTACAAAGAGAAATTGCAGATCTAAAGGCCCAATTAGACAAGGATTAGAAGTATGAGCACATAAATGGGAGGCTAGGGAGGCGCTGTCATGCATGACATATGGAGCTAAAAGAGATGAGAGCCAAAAACGTATCCAACAAAGTTCACCTTATCGAGTTTATGAGAGAAGCACACTCTCTACAGGACACAGTGAAGAGAGTATGAAAGGCTTGGAGGACGTCAAATGCCCGACGCATCAAGGAGTATCAAGAAATACAGACTAAGCTTCTCCGAGTCTCTCAGAAGGAGACCCGAGTGGAGGAGTTCCTGCTAGTACCTAGCAAACTCAACTTGTCTGCGTGCTCATCTGATGCACTTCCTACGCCTGAGAAGACTGAGGAGTACGAGGAGGCTTTGGAGTACATTGCTAGGATGCATCGCTCCGATGACGAGCTTCAGGAGATGGGCCGTAGCACCACCCCACCTCCTCGTCAGAGTTAGATTCCCGGAGATGACCCAATAATGTAGAAGTTGTAGTGTTGATGATGAGCCCTGCATGGTGATGTGACATGACTCACTTTCTAGAGTAGAGTATATTGTTCCTCTTTTGGAGCCTACCTGTGCATAGTGCATGCTGCGCGAGTCCTCTAGTGTAGCTGCTAGAGACGTCGCTATGTAATAAACCAATGTAATGAATGCTTAGATCTTAATGCTTCTTATGGTTGTTCTTGCTTCTTTGTTTGAGTGTATGGCTAGACTAAAATGCTTTAAATCACTCAACAATTAATAACACATGTCTACAACTCAAGTGATGTTTGCAACAAGATGTTGTGCCGCTATTTTTAGCGTCTACTCCGCCGTTCCACTTCCCCCGCACCGGCTGTTTGTGGCCGAGGCCGTGGCTGTGGTCGCGAAAGAGGTGTTAACCCAGTCCCCTTCAACCTTGAGTCAAAACCACCACCTGCAAGAGCACCACACGTTGGAGACCCAAACATCCAGGAGGCACCAGGCGTAGGCCAGCCTCAAGATGTCACCTTTTGAAGCCTCGTATGGTAGGAAGGGTCGCACCCCTTTGATGTGGTTAGAGGTGGGAGAGAGGTCGTTCTTTGGCCCAACAAAGATCAGGGATACCGAAGAAGGAGTCACCCAAGTGCAATTGAATCTGAAGATTGCCCATAGTCGACAAAGGAGCTATGTAGACAATAGGCAGAGAGATCTCGGGTTCAACATTGGGGGACTATGTCTACCTTAGGGTCACGCCCACTCCATGGCACTATCAGATCTCACATGAAAAGCAAGCTAGCACCGAGGTTTGTAGGACCTTATCGGATTTGTTAGAGGATTGGAAAGCTAGCTTACAGGTTCGAGTTGCCAGAGGAATTGACAGGAGTACCCCCAGTGCTCCACATGTTAAGGCTACCTAAGTTCTTGAAACTATTAGATGAGCAGGTGCCCATAGAGGCACTGGACCTTTAGGACACTATAGAGTACAGGGAACACCCGATCCAGATACTTGACCGAGCTAACAAGGAGACTAGAAGCACCACCATACCTATGTGCAAGATTCGGTGGAGCAACCACACTGAACAGAAGGCCACCTGGGAGGAAGAGTCAGAACTTCAGATGCTTTACCCCTACCTCTTTGAAAGGTACGTCGGACCTTAAATCTTGGGATGAGATTCCTGTGAGGGAGGAGGACTGTAATGACCTCGGTTTTCAGATAACCAAAAATCACAACCCAAAAATTTTTCTAAAGCAAAACCCATGTATGGTGAGTGTGCATAGTAGGAAACCACCTTCATAGTTGCACGAGTAGAACCTAAGACAGAATGATTGAGCATATGCATCTAATTAACAACATGAGTTGCTTCTTTTTGGATTTATGCTTGTTAATAAAATTCTGACCAACTTCTTTTAATTCAACTTGATGTGTGTGTGCTTCCAAGGCTCTAGCCCATATGTGGACCTTAGTGGACCCACCCATACTTGTATACAAGTATTGGCTACACTTATACAAGTATAGAAGCCCTAGATTGGAGTTGAAAATAGAATTTAGAAAAAGGAAAAGGAGAGGGAGGAAATAGAAAAGACCGAAAGCAGCCCAGCAGCCGTAGCAGCATAGGCGCACCACCATGGCCCAGCCAGCGCGCTGCTCTGCTCGGCCCAGCCAACGCCGCGGCCTAGCCGAGCGCGCCGCCACCCGCTACCGTTCTACCTGATGTTGTTCCAAATGATGTTGTTCCAAATGATGTGTGCTCTGAGTGATTCCACCAAGTGACGATGTAATAACAAGTAAACCTTGCTATTTGTACTCTGTAAAACAAGCAATCGATGTATGACTTGAGATATCGTCTGCTATTCGATAATGTGATGGAATGATCGTTTGGGGACTATCACATTGTGTTTCGAATGTGTGGATTTTCCCTTCGTGAAAAATCGGGATCGTTTCAGATTAGGTTTAAGAATTTGCTTTTTTTTAAATTTTTTTGTTACCCACACATCCGTTACAGATTTACTATAGAGTTGCCTACACGTTCGTCACAGATTTACCATAGAGTTGCCTAAATGATCTGTGACGTCCAACCATGGCGACAACTTAATCAATCGTCATAGATCTATCACCTCAAGAATGAATCATCACAGATGACAACATTCTATGGCGGTTTCTTAAAAGGTCACTTGTGAACTGTCATGTATAAGGGTATTTCTTGTAGTGATAGTTTTGTTAGCTCTTATAGCTAGGCACTAGTTTGGTTCATGTCCACGTCCCTACCTCTATTCCATGTAATTAGCACTGCCTGCGCTATTGCGGCCTGCATACATATATGCATTCCTTTTAATTAGCGACTTATTGCTGGTAATTAGCTGGGATCTTCTTCAATAAATAAGGATATATATGAGTAATTTTAACAAGCACTAATATACTCTAATAAAAAAACCTAAAAAAACAAGTATTTTGAGGTGAGGGAGCAAAAACAAACAAAACCTTAACTAAGACTGTAGATATTACGGGGAAGTGTCACAAACAGTTCAATTTGGTACGATGTGTTCCTTTTATTAAAACAAGGATCAATTTTTGGATTAATTAAAGCATCACGTCTAGGAGTCCATTACATATGACAATTCATCATATATATGAACGGCATTAGCCATGAGTGCGAATTGAAATGCTAAGTACTGTAGATTAGTGAGGATGGAACTGCATCATTTTTACTTTAAATTCAAAAGTGTGTCACGAGATGATCATAATTCATCCATTCATTAAGTTGTCCTTTGCTCATTACGCTACACTCAATTATTCGTCACTCTCCAATAATAAATTGAACAATAAACGGTACAATTGCGGATTCCTTTTCATTCTTTTGGGACACAAAATAAGCTCATTGTCCCTTAAATACTGAGTGCGCTAGTTTGATGTCCTAAAACCTTGTCCCGTTGAAATTTTGGCTACTTTAACATGATTTGGCTTCTGTTGATCATTCCAATGCAAGGAGTGCTCTTTTGGTGTGCCTTTTGTCTTATCTGGCGGCACTCTGAATTTTGACCGGAATGAAGCTAGTCATGGCGTAACCCAGAGAAACCCAACGTGCCAAGCAAGATGAGATGTACGTGTGTCTAGTTTTTCTTTGCAACATCACATGCGCTGCCCACATGTCTGTTTACCGAAACCCTCGATCAGCGTCGTACTTGTAGACCACGCAGCAACGGGGCTACGGCAAGAGTAGTCTAACGACATGCATGCATGCATGGTTTGCTTTTGCGACGATTTATTTTTGTTTATTTATACAGCCAATACGCGGCATGCAGCAGCAGCACGGCTACTTGACTTGATCTAGTGGGCTAGTGGCGTCGAATCATCGTCCCATTTTTGAGACGGGTGGAAGATTCTTTCAACTTGTTGCTTACAAAAGTTGTTTTTCCTGTGGAAATCCAGGGACAGGTCACGTCTGAGTCCATCACGTAACAATTCATCAGATGAACGGCATTAATTAGTGCGAACTGAAATGCTAACCACTGTAGATTGATCAGGATGGCATTGCATTATTATTTTCGCTTGAAATTGAAATGCGCGAGGTTGTCACGGAAACGTTAACCACATGTGCATATGGCCGTTTACCGAAACGCTCGGTTTGTCACTTCTAAACCTCATCGCTGGTATGGCTACATACGGCGAGAGTAGTCCAAGCACATGGGTTGGCTTTAGGGGCGAATTCCTTGTGTTTACGGCCAATCCACGGCAATATCATTGCCGTGCAGGTGCAGCGAAATCCCCATTCGAGAGAGACTCGTCAATTTTAGTGGCAAAACACAGCTCTCAAATAGTGGCAGAGGCAGGAATATTTTTAAGGTGTGGCGAGTTTATAAAGGCGGTCAGGTGGAGCAGCAGCGGCCACAGTCACCATGTGGGCTGTGGCAGTGTTCCTGCCACCGCTACCGTGTTGAGTCGTCGAGCCACCGGCCACTGCTCCTCTTCGAGTTTAGGTACAGACATCAGTAGAGAAATGATCTTTGATACACTTCGAAATTTGGCTGTAGTCCTGGTATTTTTCGCGCTTGGGACTAGAGAAACCTTTAGTTCCGGTTGATAGCCCCAACCGGGACTAAAGGTCCCAGCCCAACGGCTACTGCGCCAGGCTTTTGCTAGAGGGGACCTTTAGTCCCGATTGGAGCTACCAACCGGGACTAAAGGTTCACTTTTACTCCCGGTTGGTCCCTCTAACTGGGAGTAAAAGTCTACTCTCGGCTGGAGGATCCGTCCGGGACTAGAAAGGGACCTTTAGTCCCGGTTTCTGTCTACAACCCGGACTAAAGGTCCCCTCCTATATACCCCTTGTTCTTCCCTGAGCCCGAGCCACTTCGAGCTCAGTGTTCTTACTTCATCGCCGGCCTCTCTTCTTCCTCATCACCGGTGATCACAAGATTTCTTCCATTCCTCCATCAATTCTTCGGTTGTAAAGGTTACCAACTTTATACTCTCATGTTTCATCAGTAGCTTATTTCATTTTGTGGACTAGATATATGTGGGTTTTTTATGGTAGATTTTTTTTATTTGTAAGTCATTTAAGCTCAAAATCACTTTAAAGTTTGCATACTTGGATGAAGGAAGGTTAAAGTAGTTATTCAAAACTAGTATTGAGCTTTCATTTCTAGCATGCATAGCACACTTCATGCTTTAGAGATATAGAGAATTTTAGAGTTTTTTTTAATTTTATTTGTTTATAAAATGAGAAATTTATATTATATTAAAAATGAGTATAGAGAGTAGATGGCAACTGCTTCCGGGTCCTCGGCCTCTCATCGGGTTACAAAGCGACTGAGGCCGGACCTCCCTCTCATTGCATGCGGCAAGTGTGAGAAGAAGATTGTGATGGAGTACCGGGTGAGGAAGGAGTGTCTCAACAAGGGACGTATCTTCTACAAGTGTCCGGATCACAATGTGAGTTATTTTGTCGCATTTGATGATTATGGTTAATTTATACTTATTTTCATGATAATTGTGATTAAAGTTCTAATTTTTTGTTTTAATTTCAGTGGGATGGAACTAGATGTTCAGGCTGGTACTGGGAGGAAGAGTATGTTGAACACGTGCAAAACTCTCTTACATAGGCAGCTACGGCGGCTGATGAGGCAGTGATCCCGCGAAAGAAGCCCATAGATGTTGAACAAACGCATGATCTGTCTATTTTAGTTGGGATTGGTCACGAAATCCTTATGCTGCTGAAGTGCATTTTAGCTTTAGTTTTTTTAGTGGTAGTTGGGATTGTCTACATTGTTGCGAGACTTTCATAAATTAATACCTTGTGTGGTGGCATGCATGTCATATAATTAACTAATTATGTTCTAGGTTTTAATATGGTATGTATGTCATGTAATGCAGATGAGTCGGCATTGGATGTACAATGCTGATCGCCGCTCCCAAGAGTTCATTGAGGGCGTGCATTCTTTCTTACGTGTGGCCGAGGCAAACAAACGCGATGGTTTCATGTGCTGCCCATGTGCCATATGTAAGAATTTGAAGGAATATGCTAGCTCAAGGAGTCTTCATTCACACTTGTTGAAGTCGGGTTTCATGCCAAACTATATTTGTTGGACGAAGCACGGAGAAACCGGGGTTGTAATGGAAGAAGGTGAAGAAGAACAATGGGACGATGATGACATTATTGTTGAATATGGGGCCTTCAATGATACTGCAATGGGGGAAGCTAAAGAGGAGGTAGAGGCAGAAGATGAGCCCGCTGATGATCTTGGACAGGCCATTCGTGACGCACAAAGAGAATACGAAAGTAAAAAGGAGAAGATCAAGTTCGAGCGCATGCTAGAGGATCACAAAAATTGTTATACCCAACTTGTGATGCGGGGCAGAAAAAGTTGGGTACCACACTGGAATTGCTGCAATGGAAGGCAAAGAATGGTGTATGTGACAAGGGATTTGGGGAGTTACTGAAAATCCAAACGAAGATGCTTCTGAAGGATAACGAATTGCCCGCCACTACGTACAAGGCAAAATAGGTAGTCTACCCTTTGGGATTAGAAATCTAGAAGATATATGCATGTCCTAATGACTGCATCCTCTATCGTGGCGAGGAGTACGAGAAGTTAGATGCATGCTTGGTATGTCATGCATCGCAGTATAAGATCAGGCGAGATGACCCTGGTGATGTTGAGGGTGAACGTCCCACAAAGAAAATCCCTGCCAAGATTATGTGGTATGCTCCTATAATACCACGCTTGAAATGTCTGTTCAGAAACAAAGACCATGCAAAGTTGTTGCGATGGCATAAAGAAGACCATAAGGTAGACAATATGTTGAGACACCCTGTTGATGGGTCCTAGTGGAGAGCAATCGATAGAGAATTCCCAGAGTTTGCAAATGACGCAAGAAACTTAAGGTTTGCTTTAAGTATGGATGGTATGAATCCTTTCGGGGAGCAGAGCAGTAGTCATAGCACTTGTCCTATTACTCTATGTATCTACAACCTTCCTCCCTGGTTATGCATGAAGCGTAAGTTTATTATGATGCCAGTGCTCATCCAAGGCCCAAGGCAACCTAGCAACGACATCGATATGTACCTGAGGCCACTAGTTGAAGAACTTCTACTTTTGTGGAACAAACCAGGTGTACGTGTGTGGGATGAGCACAAACAGGAGCACTTTGACCTACGAGCATTGTTGTTTGTAACAATCAATGATTGGCCTGTTCTAAGTAATCTTTCAGGATAATCAAACAAGGGATATAATGCATGCATACACTATTTCGATGACATTAAAGGTATATTCTTGAAAAAATGTTGAAAGGTCGTGTACCTTGGCCATCGTCGATTTCTTCCTATGAATCACCCCCTAAGAAAGAAAGGCAAGCATTTTAAAGGGTAAGACAGACCACCAGACCAAGCCGGGCAACCGAACTGGTGAGGATGTACTCAATATGGTCAAGGATGTGAAAGTAGTATTTGGAAAGGCACATGGCAGCAAACCTGTTCTGAACAACACCGACGGTCATGCACCCATATGGAAGAAGAAGTCCATATTTTGGGAGCTACCCTATTGGCAAGTCCTACAGGTCCATAGTGCGATCGACGTGATGCACCTGATGAAGAATCTTTGTGTGAACCTGCTAGGCTTCATGGGTGTGTATGGGAAGCCTAAGGACACACTTGAAGCATGACAGGACCTACGGTGTTTGAAATAATGAGACAACCTACATCCAGAGAAGACAGATGATGGACGCCATTACTTAAGTCCTGCCAGCTACACTCTTACCAAAGAAGAGAAGGAAAACATGTTTGAATGCCTAGCAAGCATCAAGGTACCATCTGGATTCTCCTTGAATATAAAGGATATAATAAATGTGCCAGAGAAGAAATTCCTAAACTTAAAGTCCCATGACTACCACGTGCTCATGACACAATTGCTTCCCGTTGCATTAAGAGGAATTCTATCTCCAAATATATGTCTAGCCACCGTGAAGCTATGTGCATTCCTCAATGCAATTACTCAGAAGGCAATCAATCCAATGGATCTAGCTAAACTATAGAATGATGTGGTTCAATGTCTTGTTAGCTTTGAGTTGGTGTTCCCTCCTTCCTTCTTTAATATCATGACACACCTCCTAGTTCACCTGGTCAAGGAGATTAGCATTCTTGATCCTGTGTTCCTACACAACATGTTCCCCTTTGAGAGGTTCATGGGAGTCCTAAAGAAATATGTTCACAACCGTGCTCGACTAGAAGGAAGCATCGCCAAGGGCTATAGAATAGAGGTCATTGAGTTTTGTGTTGACTTTATTCCCAACCTTGACCCGATTGGTGTTCCTAAATCGTGACACGAGGGGAGACTAAGTGGAAAGGGGACACTATGGAAGAAACCATATATTGGTATGTAGGACAATTATTTTAATAAAGCACACTACACAGTTCTGCAAAAACTCCTCTTTGGTGGATCCGTATATCGAGACACATAAAGAGTTGCTCCGATCCAAGTTTCCAGGGAAGTCTGAAGCTTGGATTACGTGTCAGCACATGGAAACTTTCAGTGACTGGTTGCAAAAAGAATGTCAGGGTGATGAGAGTATTGATGAGCAACTTTATTTGTTGGCTAGGCAGCCATTGTGGCATATCCTCACATACAAAGGGTACGAGATAAATGGGAATACATTTTACACACTAGCCCAAGATAAAAGGAGCACTAACCAAAACAGTGGTGTCCACATAGATGCCACCGACCCTAATGGAAATAAGCAAACATATTATGGCTGCATAGAGGAGATATGGGAACTAAACTATGCACCTACTTTTAAGGTACCTTTGTTCAAGTGCCAATGGGTAAAGGCGACTAGAGGCAGGTTAGCAGTCGACAACCAGTATGGAATGACAACCGTGGACCTCAACAATATTGGGTACAAAGATGAACCATTCGTCCTTGCCAAGGATGTGAATCAGGTGTTTTATGTCAAGGACATGTCTACAAAACCGAAGAGAGGGAAAAACAACAACGACCCCATCAATGAGCCAAAGCGCCACATAGTTCTTTTAGGGAGAAGAAACATCGTCGGAATTGAAGACAAGTCAGACATATCAGAAGATTATGAAAAGGATGACCGAATTCCACCCTTCACAGTGAACAAAGACCCAAGCATCCAGCTAAATGATGAGGACACTCCATGGTTACGGCACGATCATAACCAAGGGATATATGTTAAGAAGAAGTTCACTATTGTGCCCGCTTGATATATATAGTGATGTATTAGACCTATTATGTAATAATTGTGACTTCAGATTTTTTTTGTCGTGTTTTCATATTTTCTACGGTTTAAATGAATTTTCTGCTAGACGGTGGATTTCCCGTGGAGAATGTGTGATGAAAAAACAAATGTTGAACGCTAATAAGATGTGAAAACTAATTTCCTATCGAAAAACAATAGTTTTAATGATTTTAATTAAGTAGTATATTTTTACATGGTGCAAATTGTAATTATTATTTACACTATGTCAAATATTTATACAGTAAAACAAATGAGTTTTGTTTACAAATTTTTGTTGTGTATAATAATGCAAAACCAAGTCCAAGATTTTTTTTATAATTTTTTGGATAATATTTTATTTATTAGGAAATTAATAACTCTTTGCATATTTATATAAAAGAAATATATAAAAAAAGAAAAAAACTTATGGAAATTGGAGAAAGCCAACTGCAGCTCTCCCTTTACTCCTGAGTGGATCAACCACCCGGGACTAAAGGTGGAGCTTTAGTCCCGGCTGTAGCCATGACCTGGAAGTAAAGGGCATTTTGGCGGGCCGTGAAAACTGTAGCTCCCCCTTTACTCCTGGGTGGATCAACCACCCGGGACTAAAGGAGGAGCTGCAGTTTCGCGGTCTGCCCAAATGCCCTTTACTCCTGGATCGTGGCTACACCCGGGACTAAAGCTCAGACCTTTAGTCTCGGTTCTAACCATAGTCCGGGACTAAAGAATCTTTAGTCCTGGTTGGTAGATCCAACCAGGACTAAAGATCTCCCTTTATAAACCATGCTCTAGTTCTCTTCCTCTCTGCCTCCACCACGTCGTCGCCTCATCTTCTCCACCAAATCGATCCAGCAGCGCCGCCGCTCCTAGGCGACCACCCTAGCCTCGCCTCCTCATGCGCACACGCTGTCACTAGCCCCACGCGCATGCACGCTTCTTCTCCGGCCAGCCAGCGCGCCTCGCTCGTCCTCGCTGGAGCGCGCGCCGTCCTCATCCCCAGCCCCCACCTCGCTCGTGCTCACCGGAGCTAGCCCGAGCCTTCCCCGCGCGCGCTGCCTCAGTGGAGCGCGGCTGAGCCTTCCCCGCACTGCCTCACCGGAGCTTGCCCGAGCCTTCCCCACGCGCGCTGCCTCACTGGAGCGTGGCCGAGCCTTCCCCGTGCTGCCTCACCGGAGCTCGCCTGAGCCTTCCCCGCCCACGCTGCCTCACCGGTGAGATGAATTCTGGTTGTTTAAAAGATGACATGGGAAGCTATAGTTATTATTTTCATGTTGTCCTAGATATGGAGAAAATATCAAAGTCAAGATTAGGATGGTAAATCCAGGCTTTTCTCGACGTGCTGCATACCAAACTCATTCGGACAGCTTCCTTCAGTGTTATGCCAGCTATAGTCCATGATACAATGTCCCTGTCATGTTATTAAACCATGGATTATGCTATTTTCTCTTATATGTGCCAGATATGGCTGCTGACATGTTTTGGAAACCAAGGATAAATTTGTTGGAGAAAGGACGATGCAACATCAGCTTGGTGGGAAATGTGCAGAGGAGACGAGATTTTTTGTTTACACGCTATCACAAGTATGACATGTATACGCACACGTACATCACCTCGTAGGCACACCACGAGTATGGAACACCAACTATAAAAAACCAAGACAGCATCGCAAGCCCAGGATTTGCATCCTCTATATATAATGTACTATATATTCATTGAACCTTGAAGGAAATAAGGTGATCGAGTAGCGTGAATCGATCATGAATGAACCGTCAAACAAGGCAAACTAAACGACACTCAACGCTTGTGAAACCCTGTCGGATCGGATCGACAAAGCGGCGGCTTACATGATCTTAGAATTCATATTTCCATGAAATGAAAAACTTAGAAAATAGTTAGAAAATTGTAGAAAATCCATACTAGTTGAACTTGCGGACCGTGTTCAGCTCGGTGAGCATGTTCTCTGCCGAGTGGTAACGGACGTCAAGGAGGACCTTTGATTCTACGAGGGAGAGCAGCAACGGTCGTGGAAGACCGTGTTCCCTTCCTCGTAGAATCGGAGCTCTTCCTTGGCCAAGTACGGTGTCGTCCGGTGGAGAAATGCTCGCCGAGATGATCACGTAAGCAGTGTCAACTAGTACGGATGGTTATTTATTGAAACATGTTTTTGAGCTATAATTTGATGGATATTTGATAACTTCAGACCTACAAATGTCATCTACAAATGTTACTATTCTCGGCAACCTAATCGCCCGTGAGCTCGCCCATATCGAGCAGGTCACTTAGAATTTTTTTTCCATGAAATGAAATACTTAGAAATCATGCCTTTTATGTTTTAGAATTAATTTTTCCATGAAATGAAAAACTTAGAAAATAGTTAGAAAATTGTAGAAAATCCGTACTAGTTGAACTTGCGGACCGTGTTCATCTCGGCGAGCATGTTCTTTACCGAGCGGTAACAGACGTCAAGGAGGAGCTTTGATTCTATGAGGGAGAGCGGCAACGGTCGTGGAAGACCGTGTTCCCTTCCTCATAGAATCGGAGCTCTTCCTTGGCCAAGTATGGTGCCATCTGGTGGTGAAATACTCGTCGAGATGATCACATAAGCAAGGTCAACTAGTACGGATGGTTATTTATTGAAACATGTTTTTGAGCTATAATTTGATGGATATTTGATAACTTCAGACCTACAAATGTCATCTACAAATGTTACTATCCTCGGCAACCTAAACGCCCGCGAGCTCGCCGATATCGAGAAGGTCACTTAGAATTATTTTTTCCATGAAATGAAATACATAGAAATCATGCCTTTTATTTTTTAGAATTAATTTTTCTATGAAATGAAAAACTTAGAAAATTGTTAGAAAATTGTAGAAAATTCATACTAGTTGAATTTGTGGACCGTGTTCATCTCGGCAAGCATGTTCTCTGCCGAGCGGTAACAGACATCAAGGAGGAGCTTTGATTCTATGAGGGAGAGCGGCAACGGTCGTGGAAGACCATGTTCCCTTCCTCGTAGAATTGGAGCTCTTCCTTGATAAAGTACGGTGCCGTCCGGTAGAGAAATGCTTGCCGAGATGATCACGTAAGCAAGGTCAACTAGTACGGATGGTTATTTATTGAAACATGTTTTTGAGCTATAATTTGATGGATATTTGATAACTTCAGACCTACAAATGTCATCTACAAATGTTACTATCCTCGGCAACCTAATCGCCCGTGAGCTCGCCGATATCGAGCAGGTCACTTAAAAAAAATTTTCCATGAAATGAAATACTTAGAATTCATGCCTTTTATGTTTTAGAATTTATTTTTCCATGAAATGAAAAACTTAGAAAATTGTTAGAAAATTGTACAAAATCCGTACTAGTTGAACTTGCGGACCATGTTCATCTCGGCGAGCATGTTCTTTGCCGAGCGGTAATGGACGTCAAGGAGGAGCTTTGATTCTACGAGGGAGAGCGGCAACGGTCGTGGTAGACCGTGTTCCCTTCCTCATAGAATCGGAGCTCTTCCTTGGCCAAGTATGGTGCCGTCCGGTGGTGAAATACTCGCCGAGATGATCACGTAAGCAAGGTCAACTAGTACGGATGGTTATTTATTGAAACATGTTTTTGAGCTATAATTTGATGGATATTTGATAACTTCAGACCCACAAATGTCATCTACAAATGTTACTATCCTCGGCAACCTAAACGCCCGCGAGCTCGTCGATATCGAGCAGGTCACTTAGAATTATTTTTTCCATGAAATGAAATACATAGAAATCTTGCCTTTTATTTTTTAGAATTAATTTTTCTATGAAATGAAAAACTTAGAAAATTGTAGAAAATTCGTACTAGTTGAATTTGTGGACCATGTTCATCTCGGCAAGCATGTTCTCTGCCGAGCGGTAACAGACATCAAGGAGGAGCTTTGATTCTACGAGGGAGAGCGGCAACGGTCGTGGAAGACCATGTTCCCTTCCTTGTAGAATTGGAGCTCTTCCTTGGCAAAGTACGGTGCCGTCCGGTAGAGAAATGCTCGCCGAGATGATCACGTAAGCAAGGTCAACTAGTACGGATGGTTATTTATTGAAATATGTTTTATTTTTTATAGATATATCTAGTGGAGTAAAAGCTAGATGGCTGCCTCGAGAGACAACATGGATGAAGAAATGATGAATATTATCAACACTAGCACTCAATTTGCCGATGGTGACCAGCAAGATATAGATGACGGGAGTCAATACCTGGCTCTTGAAGATAACCAAGAAAATATTGTGCAAGAAAATACTAGCGAGGTATATATATTTATATATATATATATTTGAATATTGTATATATATATTTGAATATCTATCATCTATTATGTATACACATGATATTTATTTATTCTTTTTTTATACGTAGCCCTCTGGATCGACGACCACAACGGCGAAAAGCAAAAATGTTTGAGGCCCGAAAAAGCCATTGGAGGGGCGCTACATAATATCAGAATTCAATATCGAGACAGGCGAACCACTTGGTCCACATGCAAGGAAATTTGTGCAACACTGTGGGTACCTTATAAGGGACAGACTTCTGATCAGTGCCCATGAATGAAAGCAAAAGATCAACGAGCCTCATGTTAGTTTTGTCTCTGATCTTGATAAGAATTTAATTTGGGATGATATCCTCCAACATTTCATGTTGCAAGCGGATGATTATGATGATATCAACGATGATGAATTGAAGGAGCTAGTTCGAAAGTGAGCTATGAAGAAGATGGCCACACAATTCCAGACTTGGCAGAAATCCCTATACATGAAATACGTCAAGAAGAACCTAACGCCCAATTTCAATACTAGGGGCCCACTCGAGAAGTTGAGGCCCTACTGGAATGATTTTGTACAGTACAAGACATCGGAAGAGGGTGAGGAACGGGTGAGAAGGAACCAAGAGAATGCCCGACAGAAGGTATACCACCATGGCATGGGATTTGGTGGCTACGCGACTGCCATTCCCAAGTGGAAAAAAATGGAAGGGAACATTCTTGCCAAGGGTATCACACCAAAATCACTCAATTGGCCCAAACGCACGAAGAATTAGTTTTTTGCTCATCGGGGAAGACTGGACCTAGAGACCGGGAAGCTGGTTCATGGCCCAAAACTCAAAAGAGCAACACAAAGATTATCTTATGCTCTAAAAGCTAAAGCTATTGGTGCATTCAGGCCCAATAGAGATAAGGATGAACTGACGTATACCATCGGAACTGCTGAACACAGTGGCCGAACGAGAGGTTTAGGATGGAACATTTCTTGGGAGCATGGGTTCCCTAACGACAGAGATACCTACAGAAGCCGACAGAGAAAGAAGGATGAGGAAGAAGTGCGGATCAACAAGATGGAGGAATATGTTCGTGAGTCACGGAATGCGTCGCTTCAAGCATAAGAGCGCGAAAAAAACATGCAAGCTAGAATGCAGGGCGAAATCATAAAGCAAGTGCAAATAGCAATGAATGCCCAAAGGTAGGCATCAGATCCAGGAATCAACATTAATATTAGCCCCCTGATCAGTTGAAAAGCAGCTGCGCTTCCATGGAGTTGCCAAATCAAGATGATGCAATGCTACGTTTCCCTATGGATGACATCACTACACCGTTTACATCATGTGAGCTACATATTCCAAAAGAGAATGCCACAATCATGGTGGCTCTCGGTGTTTTTTCTCCTCCAGATCCTACCAAGACACCAAGAATCCATGAGGCAATAATACCACCTGGATATGTTAGCATCTCAGTGGATAGATTTAACAAAGGTTTTAGTGATCTGGCTCTTGACATTCCAGGAGGTGATGGGGAGAAGACTCTAGGAGAAGCATAGAAGACATTCATACTATGGCGCAAGCGCTACATCATTATTCCTAGGGTCTCTAGTCCACCGCCGCTTCCTCAATTGCCAGACAATAGGTGCGGACAAAAGTGAACGAAATTTTTTTCACTAATTTTCTATTGACATGCATGATTAAAAATAATAATTTCTTATACCTAATTATTCTTTTTTGTACTCACACAGCAGGGTCTCCGCCAACCTAAGTCCAATTATCTAATCTCCAGATCATCATAGTGCTCCGGGCAATCAGTTGGCAACGCCGCCACCGCCGCCACCTCTAAGGAGGTCTCCAACGCCTCCAAGGAGGTCTCCAATGGCTTCCCCGCATCCCTTGATGACTAAGAAGCCAGCTCCTAAGAGGTCCGCCCCGCAAACGAAGCCGTTGGCCCACCAGCCGGCAAAGAAGAAAACCTCATCTAATCCAGTTATTCCCTAAAAACTGTCTTACAAGAAAAGTGAAAAGAAATTAAATGCTGCAGTACAAAAAGATGTGGACAGTTTCTTTGAAAAAGTGAAAAAGCAACGAGAAGCGAGGGAGAACCCGGAGAAATCGTACTTCTACCTACCTCCAGATCTTCTAAGAAAGAAGGTGGACTAGAAAAAGCGGGAATCTCAAAAGACCCTGCCAAAATCAGACTACAACCGCTCTCTCACCAAGTCATTTGAGGCGGCGCAGAAAAAGACTAGACTAGGAAAAGGTGTTGCACAACTTGGACAACAATTGCAACAATCAGTCCCCCCTCTTGTCGTTCGTAATGAGTATGGTTCGAACTTAGACTTAGACGTTGATTTTGAGGAGCTGGCTCGGTTTTACGAGGAAACTGGTTTGGACCTTGCCTAAGTGCTCGTTGAAGGACCATCTGCTCTGAAAGTGGATCCTTGGAAGAAATTTGAACATGGAAAGAGTCTATACAACCCTAAGGCCTTAGGTGAACTGGGTACGCAAATGTACCTGCTAAACAAGTGGTACATGGCAGTGTGTGAACGGGGAGAGGCCTTTGTTCCTGTCAGAGTTAGAAACCAACATTACTTCCATGGCGATGACGTTATATATGTCGAGTTTGTAGAATTACACCAACTATGCCACCTGGACTCTCTCGGCAAAAGTCTCATTAGCTGCTATTGTCTGTAAGTGTGATTATTTTCTACTATTAGAGTGTATATATATAAAGCTACATATATATATATATATAAATTATATATCTTCACACTATATTTTTATATATGCAGATATGAGATGACAGAACTCAGAAAGAGAAAGGATAATGATGTTGGTTTCGTTGATCCAAATATCGTATTCAAACACCCTAACTCCCGCCTCAATGGAAAGCTGAACTCGAGAAAAATCTGATGAGGTTCTTAGTGAACCAACAAAACAAGAACATACTCTTCCCCTACAACTTTAAGTGAGTGTTAAATAATTAATGTCGATCATATGGATATTTGTTCAATTATTTGCTTACTAGCTAAGCTATCTCTCTCATATATATATATATATATATATATATATATATATATATATATATATATATATATATATATATATATATATGTTGACTCTAGTTAATGTTGATCATATTTGTGTATAAAAACATATACAGCAATCACTGGATATTGATGGTCATCGATATGGCCAATAGTCGGTTGAGCATCTTAGACTCGTTAAGAAAAGAGCAAACAGAGTACCAAGACATGATAGATATTATCCAACGGTAATTTGGTCTCTCTAGCAACTATATATACCCCGATCTCTTAACTACAACAATTATTAAAGGCCAAATTATTTTTTTATTTTATTGGGTGCAGTGTTTGGAAAAGTTTCACTGAGGAACACCACATGAAACATTGCAAAGCGCCACTAGATATTATCGCACACAAAGTAAGTACTAGCTACATTTATATATATATATATATATATATATATATATAATTCAATTAACACCATGCATGCTTTCAATTCACCGGATCTTTTTTCTTGTAAAAGTGGGTTCTGAGGCAAGAATAGGAGAACAACTACTGCGGATACTATGTTTGCGAGTTCATCATGGCGTACGCAAAAAGAACTCTTGAAGAGATCCTCAAAGTACGTTATATAAATATATTCATATATTCACAATTTCTTTTGTTGCTCATATATATAAGTAATCATGTGACCAACATATATATATATATATATATATATATATATATATATATTAATACTTTTCCTTTAACTTTTATTGAAGACTCTATGGTTGAAGGAAAAAGTCATTCGACATGACCAACTGAAAGCAATTCAAGAGATCATAGCAGGATTTCTTAATGACCAGGTCCACAACCCCGCCGGCGAGTTCTACAATGACGTCAACGAAACATGGAAGCCAAACCAGATGGAGTGAATTTGTTATCCCAAGGATATGATAGAATATACAATGCAAGCTTTATTTGCCATATATGTATATATATATATATATATATATACATATTATATGTACATAAAATAACATACAATATATGTATATGCATGTAATATATACGTTAGTTTCATACTTTAGTTTGTACAAAATGTTCGAACATTATAAACGTGTAGAATACGTATATTACTAGCAGCATAGAATGCATATTCAAAAACCAAAACAAATCATCAATTGAAAATAGAAACAAAAAAAGGAAGCCAGGAGACCTCTTTAGTCCCGGTTGGTCTTACGAGAAGCCGGGACTAAAGGAGGGGCTCTTTAGTCCCAGATTCATGCTTTCGGTTGGGAAACCGGGATTGAAGGTGTTTCTCAACAGAGAGTAAAGCCTGTTTCTGTACTAGTGAGAGTTGAAGAGACGGCAAAGAGACGGAGAGTCACGGTCGCACGGAGCAGACAAGCGTCGATCCATATGACCATATTTCATTAGGACTAGTTTCCATCCACTCTAGGATCGGTGTTACAGAGAGATGGAGACATTGATGCAGACGTTAGCCATAGAATCAAAGCAGGGTAGACCAAGTGGCGACAAGCTTCTAGCGTCCTTTGTGACAAGAGGGTACCACAAAAGCTAAAAGATAAGTTTTATAGAATGACGATTAGATCGGCTATGTTGTATGGAGCAGAATGTTGGTCTACAAATATTTGTCATGTTCAACAACTGAGTGTTGTAGAAATGCGTATGTTGTGATGGATTTGTGGTCACACAAGCACGGACCGAGTTAGGAACGATGATATACGTGACCACCTAGGGGTAGCACCAATTCAAAAAAAGCTTGTCCAACATCGGTTGAGGTGGTTTGGCCATGTCCAAAGATAACCAACAGAGGCACCAGTATATTGTGGAGTCCTAAGCCAAGCTAATAATGTGAGGAGAGGTAGAGGTAGACCAAAATTGACATTGGGAGAGGCACTAAAAAGATATTTGAAAGTTTGAGATATACCTAGAGATCTATGTTTAAATAGGAGTGCTTGGAAAGCAGCCATTGATGTGCCTCAACCGTGACAGGGGGCTCTTGGTGGGTTTCAACTATAGCCTACCGTAACTTATTTGGGACTGACAAGCTTTGTTGTTGTTGTCATTGTAGCTTCCATCCACCGGTAAAGAACAGACTTTCGGTTTGCATCACTAGGCCACCAGCGCAAGGCCAAAAGGTCCAACGGATTTGCCATATGTATTGGCGTATCAGAGCATCTACAATAGACTCTTTATATTGTTTTTAAATGCTAAGAATTGCCATATGTATTGACGTATCAGAGCATCTCTAGATTTTTCGCTAGCCGAAAATAGAAGTCGAGAATGACTCTCCAGACTGTGTATAAGATGTAGAAAAACTGTTGGAGATTGAAAAGCTATAAATAGCGATTTTTATGTAAATAACTCTCCAAACAATTATTTAGATAGTGAGATTTAGAAAGGCTCTTGAAGATACTCTCACATATATATTTATTTACTGCTATATAATACATACATATATTTTAGTATTTTATACCGGGTTCTAGGTATGACCGGTGCCAAAGCTTGCCAGGTACCTCCCTCCGCCCATGGCCACGTACAAAGGGACCGTGGCGATTAGAGTCGGTTGACGCCTCGTCGCCTCCACAGCCTTGTCCGGGAGGAATATAAACGCGAGAGGGGTTTGACTCCTGAGGCCCGTGTTGCGTGTTGGCACTTTGGCAGGGAGGGTTGGTGGTGCGCATGTGCCACAATTAACGACAATGCATGGCGCTGGTCGGACGGTGGAGGCAGGTGGGGGAAACGTGCAGGAGGCTTTACATAATGTGGCGCAGCACTTGGTGGATTGGAGCTGGAATTTAAAAAAAGAAAGAACAACTTTTTAGTAGTATATGATAAATTTTCTATTAGGTGGGCCAGGTAACTAGCAGGTAACAGGTCAATTTTCTATTTTCTTTTCATGCCGCTACCAGCTAGTAGTAGATTTTTTTTTAAAAAAATTATTAGAACTCCATAAACTTTGCATTCCCAGGTTTAAAACTTTGTAATTTAAAATTTGCACTCTATATTCAGAAACTTTATACTAATATATATGAAACTATGTAATCTCAAACTTTGTACTCTAAGGGTTCATTTGGTATAGGTCTGCTTCACTCATGGAGCAGCTTTTTTTATTACTTCAGCTACACAAGCAGCTTCAATGGTGGAGCTGAAGCTGTTTTTGTAAATCGTTTGGTAAAGCAGCTAGTCGTGATAGATAAAATAGGTGAAATATCCATAATACTCTTACTTTTTTGCTTTTTCTTTTCTTTTTTCTTCACTTATTTTTTTACTTCTCTCCTTTTCTCATGTGCGTCGTCTCTCTCTTCCCTTATCAGCTCACGAGAGTTGCCCGCCCCGCACTAGACCTCTGCCTCCGTCTCTCCCGTCTCCGGCACCGGTGTGCCCGGCGCCACGGCCGTGCGCATGAAGCCACGGAGGAGGGCGCAGGAAGGGGTCGCGCACGCGCACAGGGTAGGCTAAGCACACGACTTTCGCAATCTATGACAGTAACATGAGTGTTGTAGCACTTGTGCAAATGGATCCCTGCTTCTTTCAGTTCCACAGCACAGCGCATGCTCGACTCCCAACCCACATCATTTCTGTTCCTGGTGTTGCCTGATGGAGACCACATAAGTGTTAATGATAAATGTCCAGAGGGTGGAGACAGTTTGTCGTCAATGATGAGTCGCCTGGGCTTGTCTTTGTCCTCGAGTGGGTTCCACACAATATTAAACACCAAATTGTTGATATCTCTCGGCTCTCGTGCTCTGTGATCATGGTTGACAAGGGATAGTATAAGATCCAAGTTTACATACATGTTACTACTTCTCATCATAAATATAAGTTCATATAGCTAGGGCCGTACTCCCGGTAGCAACGGGCTGTACGTACTACTAAAAAAGCATTTCTAGGGGCGGCTGGTAATCCTTTGTAGGGGCGGCTTGCCCAGCCGCCCCTACGCAAGGGTCTGTACAAATCATGCATTTGTAGGGGCGGTTTTCAGGCCGCCCCTACAAATCAATTTGTAGGGGCGGCTAGTGTTTCCAGCCACCCCCTACAAATCGATTTGTAGGGGCGGCTGTAGTACCAGCCGCCCCTACAAATAGGTATTTGTAGGGGTGGTTCAATCTAGAACCGCCCCTATAGTACGTTTTCCCGCAAAAAAAATTCAAATTTACAATTCAAAATCGCGTTGCCGAACGTCCCACGACCAACATTCCGAACCGCGTTTGCGTTGCCGAACGCCCTGCGACTAACATTCCGAACCGCGTTCGTGTTGCCGAACGCCCCGCGACCAACGTTCCGAACCGCGTTCGCGTTGCCGAACACCCCGCGACCGCGACTACAAGCATAAGAGTATTTTGTAAACTACAATTACAAGTCCAATTCACAAGAATATATACAATCCATCATTAAATATACAAATTCCATACACATTGTTATCAACGTCCTATAAACTACAATTACAGGTCCAATTCACAAGAATATATACAATCCATCATTAAATATACAAATTCCATACACATTGTTATCAACGTCCTAGAGCTAGCCTTTCAGTCTCACAAAGGTGTTGGTACTGAGGATTTGTACCTAACTCAGACTCTCGGTCATGGTAGGCGCCTCTGACGTGTACAATCTGGTCCAATATGAAGTTGCAAAGGTCGCCGATGAGCTCTAAGAGTTGGTCATCCTTGTATGGGTCTCTTTTCATTCCTTTCTCTTCTCTCCACTACAAGAAAACAAGTTTCGGTTTAGTATTTCATACCATTTACGAAGTTTCTATACTACGAGTGAAGAGGTTCAAACTTACCCTTAAGGGGTGTCTCCTGTAGGCACCGGTGTTACCCATTATAGAACATATATAGTATCCACAATGTACACTCCCAGGCTTCTGCTTGGGGCACTGTGTGTTTTGCATATGAAAATGTTAAGTAATGCTTTTGACAGCCATGTAACGGAGTACTAAAGAAGTAAGTTATACTTACCGCACATAGTGTTTTTATAGCCAGCTTTTGCTTCCTTGCTGGATCATGCCTTCCATGATGATTAGTGACATAGAACCTAAATTCCATGTTCGAATTATTTTAGCAAATACAACTTGTTAGTATCCAAAAGTGAACGTTACAAGCACTGTTCGCCTAAACGGTTGTTTAGCCTGTTTAAACACCGTGTAAACGCTACACGGTGGTGCACCATTTCCGTTTAATCACGTGTTTACCCCGTTTAATTGGCCGTTTAGCCCGTTTAATGGGACGTTTTGCCCGAATAATGGCTAAACGGTAGGTGACCGACTGTTTACCGTTTAGCGTTTAGGAAAACACTGGTTACAAGTATGTGTATAAACATATAAGCTAATGAGGATTGTCGATATGTATACGTCTTGAGAATCGATATGAAGTCTTTGTATGTCACCGTGTCCTTATCTAATGAATCAAAGACCCATGCCATGCTCCTCCCGACATCGACGGCTATACAAATCCAGTGGTTGCTACATGGATTTAATCATAGAACTAGATAAGCCCTTTTGCATCGAATAAAATATATCGAACAAAGCTTTAAGTATAGAGTTGAGCTTACTCGAAGTTGTATGGTAGCCATATAGTAGAGTGGAGTTGGAGATTTTTGAAAGCCAAGGCATTGTATGCCGCAACCTTAAGGGACTCTTCCCTTAGCTTTGCACTACGGATGCACTCTTTCTCCCGAAGAGTCTTTGCAACTGCTAGCTCTTTGGCATCCAGTGTCCACCGTTTAGGGTAATTAAAATTTGTTTGGGCTATAGCTTGAGGATCTACATACCCGGCTTTCACACTTGGCATTTGTTTGACAATGTGCACTTGCATTCTACAAATCATGGCGTGGGTTAGTTACAACAAAATTCAAAGATTACATTCATATCATATCAGGAGGACAAGAACTTACAGGCACCACGTGCGAATTAGATTAATCTCCATTTCTCCTAGGTGAAAGCATGTGTGCATGTCATTGAAGTCAAAGACAATTTTCTCAGCTGGGCTTCCAAATGTGCCGATGGGAAAGCATGCTTGTATGATATCTATGCTCGTTGGGAGAATACGCAAGTACCAATCATGGAACCTTCTCATTCCAAGTGGTAGGTACTGGATGTCCCAGTTTGGTAGGAAGGGCTTGCCTCTTTCATATGTTTTCGGGCAATCCTTTGACCATTCGATGGCATCAACATTTGGATACTGCTTTGCAATTTGGTGGAGTTTGCTACTGATGGCCTCCTCAGAACCCCATGATGGGACTTTTTTAACTTGGTTCTCAGGCTTGAACTGGTCATGGGAATACCACTTGGACACCGACGAGACGTCTTTGATCGGAACATAAATTGGCCTTATGTTGATTGGAATCTTCTTTTAGAGTTCCCATTCAGGCATGTCCTCATCTTCTTGTGCATCACCTTCTTCAGGAGGCACTCGTTGTTCATGTATCGGTTGTGCTTGTTGAGAAGACTGTGGCATCTCATGATGCACTTGCTCGGTACGAGCTGGAGAAGGTTGTGGCATCTCATCAGGCACATGCTCGATAGGAGGTGGGGAAGAATGTGGCATCTCAGGAATGTGGGGTCATGAGACGGTGAAAATATCTCCCCGACCTCAACAACTCGCTCCAAATTTGGGAGAGGGGGAGGCGGCGAAGAAGTAGTCAATATAATGTCCTGTTTGTGCCAGAGGATGAACTGCCCCATAATGTCTTCGAGTAACACCAGCCCCTCGGGAGTTGCGTAGTCTATCCTCCACTGCATGAACTCAGGCTTCACTGTATGCACCTCGACCCTACTGTAGTCCGACGGTATCTTATTATTGTGGTGTAAGCCACCGGGAGGATGTGCCACACCCATTGCCACCTCCATCATAGTGTTCTGCCGGCCACTAAGAAACACCAAGGTGCAACTAGTTGGTTCCCGTATGTGATCGACTAGGGTTGTGGCTGTAGTGGAACCTTGGCTGCTAGGAACTTTCGGAGGGCTGCCAACTAATGCCAGTTCTCCCGGCGGCGTCACTAATATTCATGGCTCCATAGACAGTCCTTGCTCCTCCAGCGCCTTCGCAACTAGAGCCTTCACTTGGAGCTCAAGACTAGTCTCCCGGTCTCGGCCATGTTTCTTGTACATGTGCCTATCCTCTTCGAATCCTTGCTTCTAGGTCATCCTTTTCCCTAGCCCCCTGGTGCGGCCTATGTGCTCCTTGTTTCCCAAGCCAAGGCTAAGCTCGTCCCTCTCTCTAGAAGGATTGAATGAGCCCATCTCTTTGTCTTCAGCATATTTCAGTATCCTTGATACCGCCTCTTGGGTCTCTGGCTTATCAAACTTAAGATTACTGCCGGATGGTTCTGTACTCCTCGCATATATCCAGTTCCTTGAGCGTACCTTCAAGTTTGTCACATCAATATTCCCAGCAGCTGCGGCCTCTTCATCCATCTTCCTAAACTGCTCTTCCTTAGCATAGTAGCCACCGGGGCCTAAATGATGGTGGTGTTTGTTCCTCTTCGCCAGCTCGGTGTTACGGGCACTGAGCTCCAATGCCTTCGGTGAAGTCTTCTGAGCCACGAGCTCCTCCCATTGACTAGGAGTTATTTTGCTGAACTCGTTGAAGGGAGTTAACCCCTTTTGGATATACTTCGTGTTGAGCTCTGACCTCCAATGTCAGAATGACTCTCCCATCATTCTGATAGCATTTTTTTACCAATTCGTGCTTACCCTCCGGAAATCTAAAATTGACCTTCAGTTCCCTATCCCATAGTGCATTCTTTATGTTCTGTGGTACCTCTTTCCAGTTAGGGATTGTTGGGTTCAATTTATCTCTTACTAGGGCCCTGATCGCATTACGGAATCGTCCTCTTAATTCCTTTGGCTCAAGGATCTCCCCTGCTGGCCCGACCTCCGTTATCACATAGCAAGCCTTATCTGGATATAGATTTCCTTTTCTATCCCCTCATTTCCTCTTAGGCTTGGTAGTCGTGGTTGTGTCTTAAGTTTGTGGAGCAAAGGCATCGTGATCCGTCTCTGTGGCTGTTGCCTCTGCTCTCCTTTCCTCTACTCCGTCTTGTCCAGCGAGATGTCACGGACGTCAATGTCATCTTTTCTAAGTTTCAGGAGGGACCTGTATATAGGACAGGTCAAAGTGTTAGCAGAGGTAACACAGCCAAAGCTTTAGCAAAATTTACAAGCTAAGGCTTCTTCCCTACCTCCTCGTTCGGGTCAAAATCCTTGTCCAAATCTTCCTTCGTTGGCCTCCTTCTGGCTTCAGGTGGGAAAGGATCCTTGGGACTTTCATATCCCTCTTCTGACTCATCATCCTCTTCTTATTCGCCTTCAGCAGCCTCTCCTTCAGGGCCTTCCTCCTCGTCACACTCCTTCTGAGTAAGCATCACTTCTAGATCCTTTTCTACCTCGTTATCGAACTGTTCCTGAGTAAGCTGGTCCTCTAGTGCTTGCTCCTCAAGAGTTGGCTGCTCATCATGCTCGGGACATCGAGCTGCACTGTCTGTTGTCCACGACATTATTTTGCACTTTGTTCTAAAAGATGCAAGAAAGTGTGCTTTAGGTACGTGAGAAGGTATAAGAAATAAAAAAGGGCTATAAACCAAAGTAGTCCTATAAAACAACAATATATCAAAAAACTAGTAGTAACAGTAGTAGAGGCCTCAGAAACATATCAATCATCATCTGATCTTGAACTTGGAGTATCAAAGCATCATAACAGAGAAGAGAGGAGAAGGTAATGTAGGGGCGGCTGCTAATGATGCCAAGTTCCTCACAAGTTCTTGATCATCAGCTCATATTCCATATAATGTATGGACTTGGACAATTTCATCATCGGCAAAACAAACAAGAGGAGAGGAGAGGGGAGATTTGGCAAAAAAAGCAATAGCTGCTTAACAAACATAGAGAGGAAAATGTGTAAAAAAAAGAAGCATCTGATTCCCAAACATAGAGGATAGGAAAGGTGGCAAAAAAACAATAGCTGCTTATAAGTAGGGGCCATTCGAGCTTACCGTGCACACAAGCTAGGAAGATTCTAAGTCGGACAAATATTATTTGCATTTTATTTTACTACAAATACTTTAGTGGCATACTGCAAACCTCTTTTATAGCATTGAAGTAGAGTAGAGAAAGGACATATTTGAATAACTACACCATCTGTACTAGACAGCAGGCTGATGTACTTGCACAATACAGTCTGAGGGCTGAGGGTTTGGATCAGAAGATGAAGATGCAGCAACAAGAACTAGAACAAAAGCTTAAGGAATTGGAGAGTTTCCGCTGAAGCTTCCAGGAGGAGCATGAAAAGCGCATGCAGGCTGAAAGTGCTCTACTTTTCTAGGGGAAGGAACTTGCTCAATCTCATGAAGAAGTACAGAGGTTGGCTATAGAAATAAAGGCAGTGAATGAAAAGTTGAATGAGCTCAAGCAAACCAAGGAGGTCCTTGAGGACACTGTTTATGAGCTGAAGAAGGATGTTGAGCGCCTTACACAACAAAACCAGTCCTCTGAGGTGCTTATACAGAAACTTGGTGATGAGATAAATACACTCAAGGATTCAAAGAATGAACTTCACAGTGAAATACAAAGCCTTAAGAGCATCATTTGACAGCTAAACACTAAGAAGAATGCAGCTGTGCTTCAACACTAGCAATCTATGGAGCAGGTTTCGGTACTCGAATCTCAGCTGTCAAAGCTGCAGTCAGAGCTAGATGAGACTGAGCAGAAAGTACAGTTGTTGACATAAGATCTTGAAAAGAAGAAAGAAGAAGCAGACAGTGTCCATTTCAAGCTGCAAGATGAATGCCATAGTCGTATGCAAATTGAAGCAACTCTTCTCATGACAGAGGGTCTGCATTCCCAGTTGCAAGAAGAAATGAGAATGCTGACACAAGATCTTGATGGATCAAAAAAGAAGCTTAGTGAGCTGGAAAATAATAAGTTAGACCTGGAGAGCACACTGAAAGAACTGAAGAACACCATTTTAGGTTTGAACTCGGAGGAGTAGAGCAGTAGTATAGAGTAGCAGCAGCAGTTAAGTATTATAGAGTAGTAGGAGCAGTTAGTATAGGAGTAGGAGTAGAGCAGTAGTAGTAGTATAGAGAGTAGTAGTAGTATAGAGTAGCAGCAGTAGTTAGTATAGGAGTAGGAGTAGAGCAGTAGTAGTAGTATAGAGAGTAGTAGTAGTATAGAGTAGCAGCAGCAGTTAGTATAGGAGTAGGAGTAGAGCAGTAGTAGTAGTATAGAGAATAGTACGAGTAAGAGTAGTGAAGTAGTAGTAAGAGTAAGAGTACAGACTAGTAGGAAGGACAGCTTAAGTAATAGTTAAGTATTAGTAGCAGTAGTACTAAGGATTTGATATTGATGACCACTGCTAGTAAGCATGAAGACAGTGACAACCACTGCTAGTAAGCATCAAGACAGTTGAAAGTATGCAGTGTAAGTGCCATGGAGCCCAATCAAAACCAAACACAAAACATAGAACAAAATATCCTCCAGCTTCTATGTCAAACATGATAAGTACTTGTGTTTCTAGGATGCTGGAGAAATTTAAAAATGATGTGGAAAAGCAACAAGTAGAGCAAATGACGGATTGGCAAACAAAGCATGTTATGATGGACTCCAAGGAACGACAGTATATCCTCCAAGTCTCAAATTATAAGGTGAATAGCATTTTGTATTATTTATATTAGGAGTTGGCTTTTGCTTGTGCATCTAGTTCATAAAAAAAATACAGTCAAGCCAGCATGCTAGAACAATGTAGCAATATTTTGACAAGCAATCTAGCACATCTCATTACGACAAATCTCATACTAATTGAAGCAAACACAAGCATACTAATCTTACGACAAGTTCGAAGGCAAAGGCATACAATTGCATAAGCAATATAATTAAGAAGAGCAAATAGAATTGTGAGGATTCTTCAGCCTCTGTTCAAGATGGGTATGGACATCAGAGAAAGGGAGAGGAGAAACATACATGTGTCGTCGGTGCGCGGGGGCAGGGGGCCGGGCGCGGGGCGCCGGGAGCATGCGCGGGGCACCGGGGCCTAGCGCCTGGGGCCGGGTGCGGGCGCGGGACCGGCAGCGTGGCCAGTGGCGAAAACCCTAGGCGCGCAGGGGCAAGCGCCGGGGGCTGGGCGCCTGGGGCCGGGTGCGGGCACGGGACCGGCGGCGGAAACCCTAGGCGTGTAGGGGCGGGCGCCAGGGGCTAGGCGCCTAGGGCCGGGTGCGGGCGCGGGACCGGCGGCGTGGCCTACGGCAGAAACCCTAGGCGCGTAGGGGCGAGCGCCGGGGCCTGGGAGTGGGACGTCGGGGCCGGGTGTGGGCGGGCGTGGGCGCGGGACCGGCGGTGGGGGCAGCGGCGGAAACCCTAGGCGCGCGAGCAGCCTGACGGCGTCGTCGGTGGAAGAAGACAGCACCCAGACGACATCACTCCCGTGCGCCATCCTATTAATACTCCCTCCTATTTCTAGGGGCGGTTCCTGATCCAGCCGCCCCTAGAAATATATTTGTAGGGGCGGTTCCTGATCCAGCCGCCCCTACAAATACACAAAGTAATATAAAAAAATTGTGTATATGCACAAATATAATATTTTGTATTATTCTATATATGAATAAATATATATATAAACAATTGTAGTCAAAACAATATAGAAAACAAAAATTAAAAAATTGAATTTTAAAACTTCGACTACAATTTTATGACATTAAATGAAATAAAATGAAAATGTTGTAATAAATGAAAATAGAGTGGATGTTCGAATAGAGTCATCTGGATGTTGCAAAGGGTAGTCTCACACACATGCATAAAATGTAGTCTCACACACATACAAAAATATGTAGTCTTACACACATACATAAATATATAGTCTCGCACGCATGCATAAATGAAGTCTTACAAACACACACTTACACAAACACTCCACGTTCAACAACTAGCTAGCCCGCTGTAACGACTTTCCCCTTGACACCTTTTCGTTCCCATGGGATTATGTCTTTGGGGAGGTTCTTTTCGACAACACTGATCTTCTTAGGAAAGTCTGTGAATAGCGGCATCTCATCGTAGTTATTGTAAGCTTCAACATCGTCCACGCCATCAACTCCAATAATGTGTTGTTTCCCGGAGGCAATCACGTGCTTTGTCTTCTTCCTCGGGGGGAGGTTACTTTATGGGTCAGACATATAAAAAACTTGTGCGACACGTGAAGCGAGTACCCAAGGGTCATCTTGGTAGCCTAGATTCTCGAGGTCCAGGACTCTCAATCCGATCTCGTTCAGTTGGTGTTGTTTGATCCAGCGGCATCGAAACAGGGCCACCGTTATATCCCTTCCATAGTCAAGTTTCCATATCTGTTCAATGATGCCAAAGTATTGGATCTTTCACCCTAATCCATCGAGAGCCTCTATTCGAACGCCGTTGTTTTGGTTCAGATATTTACTATCCTTTGCATGGGTATAGTACGTATACCCATTGATGTCATAAGCATTCCAAGATGTCACTTGTCTCGATGGCCCCTCCACCAACCTACTGATGGTAATAGAGTCTATGGTTTCTCCAGGCGGTATGTTTTGGTCCTTCAACCATGTAGTTAGTCATTGCTTATGCTGTTTCATGACCCAATCATCTGAACGGCCATTTCTCCTCGCCATAATGATAGCCAAGTATTCATCAATATACGGTTGCATCAGTTGTGTACTCTGCAAGACACTGTAATGCGCCCGACTCACCTCTATGTAATCATGGTCGATGAACATTTTTCTACCACTGGTGCCCTTCCCAGCCAGCCTACCCTTGTGACGAGAATCGGGTTTACCAATCCCTTTATGTACTTTTAGGTACTCTTGACAGCACTCGATGACTTCTTCAGTACTGTAACCCTCTATCATGGAGCCCTCTGGGTATGCTCGATTATGCACGTATCGACTTAAAACCGACATGAACCGCTCATAGGACCACATTTCATGCAAGTAGCAAGGGCCAAGCGCCTGTATCTGATGAACCATGTGAATCATGAGATGTGGCATTATATCAAAAAAAGCAGGAGGTAAACACATCTCTAGTTGGTTTTGTGTCTCCACCACAAATTCATGTAGGTCACTCAGCTCTTCCTTGCCAATCGTCTTCTGTGAGATCTTCGAAAAGAAGTAGCACATGCGGGTGATGGCCATTTTCAAAAACTCTGGCTTTATAGCCCTGATTGCAATAGGTAGAAATACTGTCAGCATCACATGGCAATCGTGAGCCTTACAGTGTGTTATTGACAAGTCCTTCATCGACACTAGCTTCTTCACATTTGCTGAAAACCTAGTCGGGACTTTGATCCCCCTCAGGAAAGTGCATATAGCTCTCTTCTCGTCTGGTGTTAGGTTGAAGCATGCCGCGGGTAGAGTGTATTTTCCATTAGCCTTAGGTACCGGGTGAAGCTATGGCATCACGTTTAGCTGCACCATGTCTTTCCATGCTTTCAGACCATCCTTTGACTTGCCTGTATCCATCAAGGTAGCAATGAGACTCTCAAAGACATTCTTCTGCACATGCATAGCATCAATGGCATGGGGGACCTCCAAGTCTAGCCAATAAGGTAGATACTGAAAGAAGATTGATTATTTCTTGAAAGGTACGCCTTGGACAGGAGGTGTGCTTCTATCTCTGTTCGTCCCATCCAGATTCTTCTTTCCATAGATGACGCATATGTTTTTCACCATTCTGTACACATGTTCTCCGTTATGACGTCTCTCCGGAGGGGGTTCAATCTCCAGGGCGTTGTCATAAAATATAAAGAACAATTTACTGCGGTACTTGTGACTTGTCTTTAAGAAGCACCGGTTCCTTAGGTAAACTATCTTCTTGGATGCATCCAGGTACACCCATGTAGTACCATCCAAGCAAACCAAACATCCCGTCTTCCCTTTGATCTGTACAGACAAAGCAAACAGCGCGGGGTAATCATTGGTAGTAACAAATATTATTGCTCTACATATGAAGTCCTCCTTTCGGAACGCATCGTACATCTACTCCCCATGCCTCCATAGCCTCTCCATTTCTTGCATCAAGGGCTTGAAGAACACGTCTATATCAATGCCTAGTTGTTTAGGGCCAGAAATAAGAATAGTGAGGAGAAGGTACTTTCTCTTCTAACACAACCATGTTGGGATGTTGTACATGGTCAAGATCACTGGCCATGTGCTGTGGTTGCTCATCCTCTCATTGAAGGGATTCATTCCATCAGTGCTCAGGCCAAACCGTACATTCCTTGGGTCATCGCTGAATTCTTTGTGCTTCTCATCAAACCTTTGCCACTGACTACAATCAGCCGGGTGTGCAATCTTATCATCATCCACCTTGCGCTCATCATCCCACCATGTCATGAGTGTGGCTTCTTTAGGGTTTAGGAACATACGTCTCAAGCGGTCGGTCACTGGTAGGTACCACATTACCAGGGCAGGAATTCTCCTCTGCTTTGCATCGTTGCCTAATGGAGTGTCCTCTGGGGGCTGAGATTCTTGTACCACTTTTTTTGTACCCTTCTTATTCCTCTTTTTCCCCGTGGAGGGTTCGTCCACACCATAAAGGTCATTGTTCTTGTACCAGCTGGCCCCACACCAGGGACATTTATCTAGTGACTTGAACGTTTCACCACGAAAAAGTATATAGTGGTTGGGGCATGCATGTATTTTTTCAACCCCCATTGTCAATGGACTTATGACCTTCTTCGCTTGGTATGTGTTGGCGGCAACTGAGTTTGGTTGTGGCAGCACCCATGACAGGAGATGCAATAGATCATTGAAACTACAGTCTAACCAGCCGTACTTAGCCTTCAGGATGAGTAGCTCAAGCACGAAACGTAGCAATGTCCAATGTGTCGGACAGCCCTTTTCAACACCATCCACAGTCTCCTTCGATGCTTTTGTCACTCTTTCCAAATTTTCTAGACCTTTCGGGCTATTTAGTAAAATCTCTCGTCCAAGGGTTCGAATCAAGTCCTCTAAATCATCTTCATCTCCGACACGTGCTCCACCATCATTATTGGCACCACCTTCATCGTTACCATCCCAACCACTAGCATCACCACCTTGTTCATTACCAAACTCGAAATCCATTCGTGCATCAAGCTCTGCTAAATATTGGGACAGGGATTCTATGGTTTCATTATCATATTCCTCCTCATCCTTGTCGTTAACAATAACCGTTTCACCATGATGAATCCACACTGTGTAGTCCTCAACAAATCCTCAAATAATCAAATGTGATCAGATGATAGTCACATATGTCCATGGCATACGGTTCTTGCAATCTTTACAAGGGCAAATAATTATATCCTTATTCTCTTTCAATGTCGTTGCATGCTTCGTTGCGGTTTCAATAAATTTATCCACCTCTTCACGGAAACCTACCTTGAACCTTAACGAACTATACATCCAAGAGTTCCTGTATTCCATCTTTTACAACAACAACAAAACAAACATTAAAGGACTACTTATTCAGATATATATAAAAATGAATCAAAGTAATAATTATCTGAGAATAATTGTATATACTTCAGATATATATGAATATAAATCTAATATAATTACATGAAGCATACAAACACACCATGGTAGAGGAAAATTAATTAATGGCCTATTTATCCATAAATAATTAAAATACATATTTATTGATTACAATAAACAATTTCAAAGACAACAATTAGCAATAATTATACTTTACCCAATATCTTTCATACAAACCCTAGTCCAATTTCATCAAACATAAATTTACAAAAACGAAATTAATAAAAAAACCAAACCCTAGATCTAGATCACATGCACATGAAACATCCATAAAACTAACTAATTGTTCACTAAAATCAAGAAACATGGACCAAATAAGGGTATGATCTTGTTCCCCTCCCTAATTTATCCTAGTACATTTAAAAGTTGGGTCTAATTTGCTCATAAATAGCTCAAGCACCATAGAAGAGAGAGAAAAACAAAACTCTAATTACTCACTAACCAATCATTAAAACTTCAAAAAAAGTGTGGAATAGCATTTTCTTACCTTCTACAACCTCTCCACCAAAGGATTTGAGACCAAAACCTTCCCCCCTTAGTAGAGCAATTTTTGGGAGGTGCCCAAGGCCTCCCCACCTTTCTTTCACGGGTTGGAGTGATTGACCCGAGGAGGAAGAAGGTATTGCATCTGTTTTATATGGGGGGCATTTGTAGGGGCGGCTGGTGATTGAGCCGCCCCTACAAATCGGAGCTATAAATACGGGGCCATTTGTAGGGGCGGCTCAATCACCAGCCGCCCCTACAAATACCATTTCCAGGGACGGCTGGTGATTGAGCCGCCCCTACAAATCAGACCCCATTTGTAGGGGCGGCTCGTAACACTAGCCGCCTCTGCTGTTCCATTTGTAGGGGCAGCTGGTGTCTGGGCACCCGAGCACGCCACCATAGGGGCGGCTCCATCACCAGCCGCCCCTACAAAAAAATCAAACCATTGCTAAAAATTGTTTTCTACGTAGTGACGCTAGGCGGAGAGCAGTCCATCACGCAGGGGGAAGTTCTAATATTGTAAATTTTGTATTTTTTTCCAAGCCGCTAAGTATATTTGAAACTTTTTATCACTACGCCAGATTTGCACATCACTACCGGCATCATCACTGCCGGATTTGTGAGAACCGGCAATGATGTACCTTCACTGCTGGTTATGAGATTGAAAATGAAAAAATGATTGGGGCTGGGCTAAAACTGGTAGTAAAGGACCACATCACTGTCGGTTTGTGGCTTGAACCGGCAGTGTTTTGGTGGCCACTCATCACTGCCAGTTTAAGCCAAAAGCCAACAGTGATTGTGCTCTATCACCGTCGGTTCTAGCAAAGAACCGATGGTGATAAGCCTACAACACAAAAAGGCTGCAACCATCCTCTCCTTCCTCCTCTCTTCCATCTCGAGAATAGAGGCGCGCGTTTGGACCCTTCCCTTCATTGTTGCGGCTACTCTTCACCATGAAGCTAGTGCTTGGATTTTGAAGAATGGCTTGATCTTTTTGCTTTAAGGTTAGTAACAAACATCCACTTCTTTGATTTTGTTGCTTAATTAGCTTCGTTTTGATGGCTACATTGCTTGATTCTCATTCTAGTTCTTTCTCCATTCTAGAGTGCACTTTTCCAATTGGACATTTGTGCAAGGCTCAAATTGTGGTGAATCCATCATCCAAAAGGTTGGTGTCTATGAACACATTTAAATTCCTAGCTAATTATTCCATGGTGGTCAAGATCATCATTATTAGTATGTGATGCTATAATTAGTTCTTAGAAGTAGAGTAGAATAGTTGTTCTTCAATATTGTGCAATAATTGTTTTTTACTACGATTTTTAATTTACAGGGCCGGGGCTACCAATTTCAATTTTTCAATAATTAGTGTACAATAATATTTTCCAAAAATGGTACTTTCGAGCTACAATTGTTGTTCATGAAGCTTGATTTCTTATTAATTCTTTGTAATTACTGTCTTAGTATTTTTTGTGCATAGATGGATCGAGAGTGGATGCATCTATCAAGAACGGACAAGCGGTATATGCATGGCATCAGCCAGTTTATCACCGATGCCAAAGCCCATGCTGGGAATGGGAACCCTATCTTCTGCCCATGCAAAAATTGCAAGAATCATAGGAACTTTCGTAAAATTGAGTCTATACGATCGCACTTGATTACCAGGGGGTTCATGCCAAACTATACGATATGGACTATGCATGGCGAGGTTGGTGTGAATGTTCTGCAGGAAAACGATGATGATGTGGACATGCTGGACGTAGCCATCCACGATACTAACGAGGAACCCGGTGTCAACACGGAACCTATGGCCACAGTTAATAATGTGTTTAGGAACACGCTAGCTGACGACACCAAGAATAATGATGGCATTTCTCAGCTGCTACGTAATGTAGTGACCAGATGTCTTAGTGAAAGACAGCTAAGAAAGCTAGAGAAAATGAGACAAGATGGCAAAACACCATTGTATAGGAATTGTCCAATGAGCAAACTGGAAGCCAACATCATGCTATTAGAGTTCAAATCGACAAACGGATTGGGCGATAAAGGCTTCGATCAGTTGTTAGGTATAATAAGGAAAATGCTCCCAGAAAAAAATGAGTTGCCAGAAAAGACATACTTGGCCAAGCAAATGATCTACCCCATCGGCCTCGAGGTTGAAAAAATCCACACGTGTTCCAATGATTGCATATTGTACCGTGGAGAAAAATACAAAGACTTGGACAAGTGCCCCAAGTGTGAAGCTCCACGGTACAAGGAAGGGCCGTCAAATGAGGGTACCAAGACCAGAGGAGGTCCCGTAAAGGTCGTTTGGTATTTCCCTATAGCTCCCTGGGTGCATAGGCTGTTTGCATGTGCAAAGTCAGCCAAGCTGTTGCACTGGCATAGCGAAGAGCGTAAGAAAGATACAATGATGAGGCATCCCACCGATGGGTATGACTGGAGGACTGTCAATAATATGTTCTATAAGGACATCGGTGGAGAGGTAAGGCACCTTTGGTTTGCTTTGAGCACAGATGGGATGAATTCTTTCGACCAGGTTAGAAGCAATCATAGCACCTGGCCAGTGACGCTCTGTATATACAACCTTCCACCTTGGGTCTGTATAAAGCGGTCATACATCCAGATGCCACTACTGATCCAAGGGCCAAGACAGCCTAGGAATGACATTGATGTGTTTCTGGAACCAGTGATCGATGAACTAGTGGAGATGTTTGAAAAGGGTGTGCCAGATGTTTGGGACCAGTACAAAAAGGAACATGTCATGATCAAGGGAGTACTTATCGCTACAATCACCGACCTGCCAGGTCGAGGTTCGTTGTCTGGAGAGAAGATAAAAGGCTATACTGGATGTGTCGAGTGCTTGGACGACACCGATGTAGTAAATCTGCCAAATAACTCAAAGATAGTTTATATGGGACACTGTAGGTTCCTACCTAAGGATCACCCTTACCGCAGGAACAGAAAAGATTTCAACAGTGCTATTGAGAAATGCTTAGCTCCAAAATATCAAGACGGGCCTGTGATACTTCGAGAACTCAACAAACTAGAGGTTGTCCTTGGGAAGGAGGACAATGCAGTAGCAGTGCCTGATGGGAGCGTTTGGAAGAAAAAATCAGTTTTCTAGAAACTACCTTACAGGCCATTTCTGAGTGTACGCCACTGTCTTGATCCCATGCACATCACTAAAAATGTGTGCGCTAACACTCTTAACACCTTGATGGACACCGGGGGACATCGAAGGATTCACTAGCCACACGCCTGGACATGCAACACTTGGGAATTAGGAAGGAGCTGCATCCCATGGAGCTAGAGAATGGCCAGTTCGAACTTCCAGTTGCGTCATGGACATTGAAGAAGGAAGAAAAGCGTGCGCTTATTTCTTTCTTCAATGAACTCAAAGTCCCGACGGGCTACTGTGCGAACCCGAAGAGGCTAGTGAACATGAGAGAACTCAAGGTCAACTATGGCCCTATGAAGGCCCATGACTGTCATGTCATTATGACTCAGCTGCTCCCGATTGCCCTACGTGGTATCATCCCCCAAAGGTCCACGCCCCAATCATAAAGCTTTGCTCGTTCTTCAACGCGATCTCAAAAAAGGTCATTGACGTGTCCACGCTAGAGCAGTTGTAGTGGGACATAGCCAAAACTCTCGTTAGGCTTGAGATGCATTTCCTGCCAACTTACTTTGATATCTCATTGCATCTGCTCATTCATCTTGTTGACCAAATTAGAGCCCTTGGCCCAATGTACCTGCATCAGATGTTTTCTTTCAACAGATTGATGAAAGTTTTAAGGAGGTATGTTAGGAACAGATTCATGCCAGAAGGGGGCATGGTTGAAGGATGGTCAATGGAGGAGGCCATTGAGTTCTGCACATATTATCTGGACATCAAAAGGGTCGGAGTTCCAGAATCTCGTCATGAGGGAAGACTACATGACAAAGGAACGATCGGGAAGAAATCTGTTACATTAGACAACCCTGTTTCTTTCAGACAGGCACAGTTCGCTGTTCTCCAGCAAGCCGAGGGTGTGATGCCATACATTGACGAGCACAGGCTATCGCTGCAAACTCTATATCCGAGCAGGTCATAGGCTTGGCTAGATAAAAAACATAAGGATGAATTTGTCAGCTGGTTGCGACGTCGCTTGCTTGGAATAAAGTTGGGTAATCAACTCGATGCCTTAGCCAAGGGGCATTTGAGTACATATCTTAAGTACCAAGGGTATGAGATCAATGGATTCACATTTTACATAAAAAAGCAAGATGGAAAGAGAACATACCAAAATTGTGGTGTTCGTTTTGATGCTCACGACGAGAACGGTAACATGCATGCGACATACTATGGTTTCATAGAGGAGATATGGGAGCTGGCCTACGGTCTGTTGAAGACAGCTCTTTTTCGCTGCCAGTGGGTCTGGCTTGAGGAAATCAACACTGACAACGAAGGGTTCACTACCATTGATCTCACTAAGACCGCATACAGAGACGACCCCTTCGTCCTTGCAAGAGATGTTATGCAAGTCTTCTATGCAAGGGACAACAAGACAAAAGGAAGGCTAAAAGTAGTCCTAGAAGGGAAAAGGAAGATTGTCGGTGTCGATGGAGTGACAGATGAAGAAGACTACAGGGGCTATCAGGAAATGCATCCATTCGGGGCGAACGTACCCCTACCTATCCTTCAAGATGATGACGAACCTGCTTATGTACGAATTGATCACAATGAGACCCACATTGTTGATGCACCTAAAGATAGTTAGATTATTGTTAATTATGTAATCATTATGCAGACGTTGTATTAGTAATTCGCACTGAATATTTAATTTATATTTTATGCGCATCTCTACAATTTAATTATTGACTATATAATCAAATATTAAGATGATATTCACAAACACTATTATTTGATAATTATAGACCATTAATTAATTATCATAAAATTAAATAATCAAGACATACATTTTTGTGTTATTTTAGAATATAAACTAACTGCATTATTTCTATTAATAAATAAAGAAAGAAAAGCAAACTAACCGAACTCCCTATCCTAGCTCAGCGGTTAAGGCCGCGCACTCTGTACTCTGAGACCCTCGCTCCAATCCCAGGCGGACCAAACTTTTTTGATTTTGCATTTATTATTTAGTAGTGCATTACGATGGGATAAAAGAAAAAAATAAAACCATTCTAAACGAACTCCCTATCCTAACTCAGTGGTTAAGGCCGCGCACTCTCGACCCGTGACCCGTGCTCGAATCTCAGGCAGGCCAAACTTTTTGTATTTTTTACAAAAAAGCTGCGATGGCAGGCTCCAAACTGATAGTGTTTTTTTTAATATTTTTTACTAAAAGATGGCGGCAGGGCCCTTCACTGTCGGTTTTGGTTTTAAAACCAGCAGTGATAGCTTCTATCACAGTCGGTTTTAAAACCGACAGTGATAGCTTCCATCACTGTTGGTTTTTAAACTAAAACCGACAGTGATGTGTAGATGCTCCTCACATGCCAATTGTGCTCCCATAACTACAACAATTGGAACACTGCTCCCACCTACCCCTACAACTTTAGTTCAAAAATAAAAATGTACCACGACTGCTAGCCCCTATAAAATGGCCCTCGGCCAGGAGCTAGCCTCTCCATGCATGTTGGTTTCAGCCAGGCCTTATCAGCCATGATACAATGTTTTCCTCTCACAACAAACCACGTATATCGTTATGCATCGTAGTCCACAAAAATGGTGCACACATGTAAGGTCTTTGTTATCGTATATGTAACTTATTTCTAATTTTTTGTAATTTTTTGATGTATTTCATTACTATCTAAAAAAATATATCATTCTTGTTAAAACTTTCCCACTGTAGTATCTAAATAAATATATCCTTTACATATATGCACCTTCACCGTCGGTTCTATTTAGAAACTGGTAGTGATAGCCACCTTCACTATCGGTTCTATTTAAAAACCGGCAGTGATGTCATGCCCCCCTATATAAAATAAATTGTCGGCCATATATATCGATCCCACCCACCCACGAACTCTCTCAGTCTCATTTCTCACGTTTCACTCTCACTTCTCAAGACATCCACTCTCTTTCTATGTGATTTGGTCATGGCTCCTGCATATTTTTCAATGGTATTGATATGTTGTCTTCTCCAATATTCTATCTATATTCATTTGATCTATATTTATATTCATGTTTCTTTGCATTCTACATTTATATATATTCTTATTCCTTGCATTCGGTCTATATTTAATTATGTTGCCACATTTTACTTGGAAGAATTTTTTTGTGCATATATTTATGTTCATTTTTTTGTATTTTATCGATCAGGTGGTATGAACAACGGACCTCCCCTACCACAAGAACCAGGTTTCCACCCTGGCGATGAGTCATTCGATCCTAATGTGGCCATTCCACGGTTCCCTATTCCAGCTATTGTATGAAATATTTTCCAACACCTTTTGTTTTTTGATGCTAACAAATAAGTGTAATTAGTTTAATATCATTGTTGCATGCATATATGTCACAGACTATATCCCCAATAGATTGGCTACGAACAGCACTTAGCTGGTTCTTTATCTCAGACATCGTCGAGAACACGGCATCTAATGCAAGTGGTCGGCTATGGACGTGTGAACTCAGTTTTTTTATCCCTGTGAGGGGTTAAAATCATCGGAACCATATCCACGGGACGGAAATACAGAGCCCGAACATGATAAGCGCCCAATTAAGTGTCATGCGCATCTGGTTAGAGGCACTTCGACATATTTGCTATGATGTGCCTGATTTCTCGCACTTCAAGACACTTGCTTTGAATGCTGGTGATATCCCCATCCCGTAAGCAAGCGAATGGTTTGCAAGCTACAACCATACGGATGTGGTAAAATGGTCACTTATACCTGAGTCATGGTTATTTGTTATTTATTATTGTAATAACATTCTCTAATTTTTTTCTCCATGTGCAGATTGCGCTACAGGATCTTACCTATGCTGCATGTGGCTTGTGGGCCGTTCTAGACCAAGCTACGGAGCAACTCGGGTACGATTGGGACTTTCTGTAATGGAAACCTAGGCCAACTCACTATAGAAGGACGCCAATACTACATAAGGATTACTAATAGGGGCAGCTATCATTCAGTAGGTTACATCTATGGCCGACCATTCTTTCAGTATTGTGAGGCACAAGAGAGTGCACTCATACGTGCATTGAACTTCATCGATACAAGCGGATACATAATCCGTGACATCAATTACCATATATGGCTATAGAGGCATGTTAGCGTACGTGGCCCGATTGATCCTGGCAGTGATTTTGATAGTAATTAATGTTTATTGAGCTAGGTTTTCAAGGTCGTAGTTTAATTAGGTTCTAATTTTAATATGTACGGCTTCGTGTGTTTAATTATTGTCATGCATGTAATTCGTGTAACATTTGTTGGGCAATTAGAAATATACATTCTGGTGTCGTATTGGTCTCAAAATTATTCTCAGGCTTGCACGTGCCACGTGTGAAGGAAACACAAAAATTGGGATTTTCCGGAGATGGTTTGCTACTTTCTGAGGTTTAATTGAATTTCCGCGCGATGAGACCGTTTAATTATAGGTTGAACTGAGCCTACCCATGAAAAGATCCAAAATGGTGCCAAACTTTTACACAGGCTCTAATGTGCCCTAGGGATAAGAATTTTGTGGAGGTCGATGAAAAAATCTATTGGGTCCAAGATGAAATTCACCCTCTTTTGTCTCATTCGGCACAAAGAAAAATATAATAAATAAATAAACTGCTCAGAAAAACCTGAGATCCTATGTGCGGTCTTAATTTGGGTGTACAAGCTTTCCAAAAAAATTTCAAACCATTTCGACATAGGTGGAGTATACATGCTTCACAGAGGTACATGTGCCCTTTCATCGAACCATGACTATACACATAGGTTATCAAGGTTTCTGTGGTTCATATGCATTCCGGTGTTGTATTGGTCTCAAACTTTTTCTTAGGCTTACACGTGCCACGTGTGAAGAAAACACCAAGTTTTGGATTTTCTGGAGATGGTTTGCTACTTTCTGAGGTTTAATTGAATTTCCGTGCGACGAGACCGTTTAATTATAGGTTGAACTGAGTCTACCCATGAAAAGATCCAGAATGGTGCCAAACTTTTACACAGGATCTAATGTGCCCTAGGGATAAGAATTTTGTGGAAGTGGTTGAAAAAATCTATTGGGTCCAAGATGAAATTCATCCTCTTTTGTCTCATTCAGCACACAGAAAAATATAATTAATAAAAAATGATTAGAAAAACCTAAGATCTTGTGTGGGATCTTAATTTGGGTGTACAAGCTAGCCAAAAAAATTTCAAGCCATTTCGACATAGGCGGAGTATACATGCTTCACAAAGGTACATGTGCCCTTTATCGAACCATGACTATATACATAGGTTTTCAAGGTTTCTATGGTTCATATGCATTCCGGTGTTGTATTGGTCTCAAACTTTTTCTTAGCCTTGCACGTGCCACGTGTGAAGAAAACACCAAGTTTTGGATTTTCCGGAGATGGTTTGCTACTTTCTGAGGTTTAATTGAATTTTCGCGCGACGAGACCGTTTAATTATAGGTTGAACTAAGTCTACCCACGAAAAGATCCAGAATGGTGCCAAACTTTTACACAGGATCTAATGTGCCCTAGGGATAAGAATTTTGTGGAGGTGGATGAAAAAATCTATTGGGTCCAAGATGAAATTCACCCTCTTTTGTCTCATTCAGCACACAGAAAAATATAATTAATAAAAAATGATTAGAAAAACCTAAGCTCCTGTGTGGGATCTTAATTTGGGTGTACAAGCTTGCCAAAAAAATTTCAAGCCATTTCCACATAGGCGGAGTATACATGCTTCACAGAGGTACATGTGCCCCTTCATCGTACCATGACTATACACGTAGGTTATCAAGGTTTCTGTTGTTCATATGCATTCCGGTGTTGTATTGGTCTCAACCTTTTTCTTAGGCTTGCACGTGCCACGTGTGAAGGAAACACCAAGTTTTGAATTTTCTGGAGATGGTTTACTACTTTCTGAGGTTTAATTGAATTTCCGCGCGACGAGACCGTTTAATTATAGGTTGAACTGAGTCTATCAACGAAAAGATCCGGAATATTGCCAAACTTTTACACAGGATCTAATGTGCCCTAGGGATAAGAATTTTGTGGAGGTGGATGAAAAAAATCTATTGGGTCCAAGATTAAATTCACCCTCTTTTGTCTCATTCAGCACACAGAAAAATATAATTAATAAAAAATTGATTAGAAAAATCTAAGATCCTGTGTGGGATCTTAAATTGGGTGTACAAGCTTGCCAAAAAAATTCAAGCCATTTCGACATAGGAATACATATGCTTCTATTTATTCAGTATATAAAAGAATTTTTTAATATATATAAACATCACTGTCGGTTTTAGAAAAACCGGCAGTGATGAGAAAAAACCGATAGTGATGCTTGTTATCACTGTCGGTTTATTTTAAAAACCGGCAGTGATATATAAAAAATTAAAAAGTAATTGTGCCAGCCCTTGGGTTTGAGCTTGGGTCTCGGGCTACAGAGTCCAGACACTTAACTGCTGCGCTAGTATAGGATGTGTGCTAAGGTTTATTTATTTTATCTTTTTGACCTTTAGACTGCTTAATAAATTATAAAATTAAACCAAAAAATTTAGGTCGCCCAGGATTCAAACACGGGTATCGGGGGCTAAGTTGCGGGGACCACCGATTGGGAGCCTAGATCGGTATTATACTGTATGGGGAGAAATGTACGACATGCTAAGGACGGGAGCTTTAGCTCCTCAAATCAACCCATGAGCGAACTCATCCAGAGGATCTCCTAGGTAACTGAGGAGGTGAGGCAAGGGACTCGCACTTCTAATAGGAAGAAAGACGTGCTCACCCAAGCACTCGGAACCAAGGAGCACCCTGGTCGCACTAGAGAAACCGGTGTTGTTCCTTGGAAACTAGCATTTCCCCAAGAATCTAACACTTATCGGAGCCGCTCGAGGGGTAGAGCGGAACATGAGGCAGAGTATTTGAGGAGACTAAAAGAGATGGAAGACAAAATGGAAGCACAGATTGAGGCGACCATAGAAGCGCGAGTCGAGCAAATTTTACTGTCTAAGGGGTCAGTAGTACCACAAAACCCTACTCCTAGTGCCTTTAGCCCACAGTTTAGGGGTCGCAGCAGCTGCGGATCGACCCCGCTCGACGAAGAAGAGGCGAATGTGCCTCATTCGGTGGATGACATCACTGAACCCGTCAATGTTAGGTTGTACATCCGTCAGGAATGGACAAAGGATGAGGTGGCACTCGGCCAGGCCTAGCCTATGGGAGACGGGACAATTAATGGCCGCCCAATTCCACTAGGGTACACTCGCGTCACCATTGACAGAATACTTGATAAGAAATATAACAAGATACCCATTGAGTACCCCGTAGCGGAAGACAGGCCAAAACTTGGTCAAAACAAGGGCTCTCAAGTCGCCTGGCGCAAGCGCTTCATTAAGCTTGACCATTAATTGTCCTCTGATGATGAGGACGACTGCGAGTCTTCGCCCATCCGCGATGATCACTCACCATCTCCCAATAGAGATCACTCCCCTCCTCATCCGGAGCCATCACCCCCGAGAAGACAGAGGTCTCCTTCTGTTCCTCCTCGTCCGACTCCATCTTCATCAGCCCCGAGAAAAGAGACTCCTCCTCCTCCTCCTCCTCCATCTTCATCAACGCCGGGAAAATAGAATTCTTGTCGTCATCCTCCTCCTCCACCTCAGCCCAAAATAAGATCAAGGACATCCTCGCAGTCGCAGAAAAGGTCCTTGGATTCGGTCGCTAATGCTCCCAAAGTGGACCAACCTAAAAGAAAAAGGCTGTTCAGGGGTAGCATTACTACCTTGATGAAAGATAAATTTACAGCACACATCTCGAAGGAAGATTGTGTTAGTTTCTTCAATCTATGTGCCTCACTGCCTCCGTTTTTGTTGAAGTCCGAATTCGAAAGGCAAACACAGAATAAATACGCTACAAGAGACAAAGAAATACATAATAAAGATTTAAGAAACATTATGAAGTTAGTCGAAGACAACCCTGATTTAACCATGGAAGAGGCCGCGAACATCTATTATGATGTACAAGGGACGGGAACACCGGCAATGAAGTATGAAAGGGGTAATCTTTTGGTTCCCGATCATGAGTATAAAAATCTGACAACATATATGCGCCAGTTACATGAATATTATATGGCTCAAGCAGCAAAGACGGACGACTTTGGTTTTGAGGTTATTATCCGTTCGCCACATGTTTTCTAATATCCTGAAGAAGAGAAGTTCGATGTCAAGTGGGAGTGCTTGTTCCAGCTATACCAGAAACGCTCTCTCGATGTTCAAATGTTGACGCTGTGGACTATGTAAGTACCCTACACGCACAATATTATAATTAACTACTCTCTCAAAACACAAATTGTTAACTTTTGAGCACTTCCCATGATTTTATGTAGGTGTATAGCAAAATTTTGCATTCTAAAAAGCAAATGGGATTACATAGGCTTCTTGGACCCATGCGAGTCAACGAGAGAACATGTCTAGACCTCTATGAATGTGATGTGGAAGGCCTGAAACAGAGATTGATTGTTGTTTTCGACCAATTCACGATGAAGAAGAAAACCCACATACTTCTAGCCTACAACTGCGAGTATGTGTTCTCGGCTTTTAATTTTATGCTTCTTTTTCCGTTAAGATTATTCGATAATTAGGATTCTGTGATTGCAACAACCATTTCATCTTCATTTGTGTTAATCTTGCCAAAAATCTGCTCGAGGTGTGGGACTCAAAGAAAAAACCATTTCATCATCTGGATTCATTGGTGGCAGTGCTGAATTAGTAAGTGATCCTAATAATTATTATTTTCTAATCACACATACAGCTTTCTAATGTTTCTCCTTTTAATGTTGCTCAGTGTCCAAAGAAGACATATCGGTGGGACGCCGGTCCCATTCAAGGTTGTCGAAATAGAGGGGAAGTACCTATCATAGCCAGCAGGAAACAATGAATGCGGGTTTTATGTAATGTGGGCAATGCTTCGCTACATCGGCGGAAAATCGGAAGAAGCCAATAAGTTGGTGTGTATAATCTCCATTTCATTTATGTCTGTTAATAATTCAACAAAATGATTTACTGTTGCTCTTTGGATATCATCTTTTTTGAACGACAACGCAAGAAATTTAAGCATGAAAGGCTGCTAGACATGGAGATCGTCGCACTACAATCGGAGCTGGTAAAATTCATCTTAGCCGAGGTATTGGAAAAAGATGGAATATTTTCCATTGCACAATCCGTGAAGTACAAGGACCAGTATGGCCCAGAGCGGCTCGCCAGATTATTGTAGGAAGTCCGAGAAGCATGTGTGAAGTCCAAGAATATTTCTTTTTTATTTTGAGGGATCGAGATGTGGATAAGAACATTTGAATTGTAATCATAACATTTGTAATGTTTAATATTGATGGACTTGTCGTCTACGTAGCGTATATAAAGCGAAACCTGATTCCACGAAAAAATATAAATTAAAATAAATTATAAAACAATAAAATACGAACGGGCCATTACCCCCGGTTAGCAACAAACCGATAGTGTTGTCGTAACCATCACTGCCGGTTAGAAGCAAACCGACAGTGTTGTCTTGCTCAACACTGCCGGCTTGAACCATGAATCGACACTGATAGTTACAAGAACACTGCCGGTTTGATCCATGAACCGATACTGATATTTACTACAATACTGCCAGTTTGATCCATGAACCGACAGTGTAGGCTTGCTCAACACTGCTGGCTTGAGCCAAGAACCGATACTCTTAAAGCAACCGCCACTGTTGGTTGGCACTACAAACCGGCAGTGTTGTTCAACTGGACACTGTCGGGCGAAGCCAGGAACCGACACTGTTTCCTATAGATCAGTGTCGGTTTTTAAGGACCGGTAGTGATGTCAACACCCCATCACCGCCAGTACGCCATTGCCGGTTCAAAATCCAGCAGTGAAGTGGGTTTCTAAACCGACAGTGATGTCCAGATCTAAGGTAGTGTATTTTAATATTCTATTTTGTAATCTCAAACTTCTTACTCTAAGTGCCTGTTTCTTACAGCTCTGCTTCACTCATGGAGCAACTTTTTTTTACTTCAGCTCCATGAGCAACTCCAACGATGGAGAGGAAGCTGTTTTTGCAAGATGTTTGGTAAAACAACTCATCGTTATAGATGAAATTGGTGAAATTCAAAGCTCGGAGCCACAATTCATGGCGTCGAGGCTTGGCGCTGCAGACTATGGCGTCGAGGCTTGGGGGCGCAAACTGTGGCATCAAGGCTTGGCACCGCAGACTGTGGCGCCGAGCTCGGCGCCGTGAATCGTAGCACTAACATGGTGACAAGCTCTGGCCATATGAGCGCCACGTCATGCTGCCATGCCATCTAGGCTCGGCGCCATGACCTATTACAGCGAGATAGTTACTTCTGCACCATAGGCCACTAGCCAACTCTAGAGTCCAAAGCCGGGTTGGAGACATCTAGGGATATAAATGAAAATATTTTGAGAAAAAAAGCAAGTTGAATAAGTCACGAATCCTCAGTAATTCATCAGATGCGTACGTTGGAATCACGGCCGGGCGAGCAGGATTCGGCGTATAAGGATAGCTGGATTCGGCGTCGGGCTTTAGGCACGGCGGAGAACGACCACGGGCGTGGCGTATGCAGCTACGGCCGTCGTGGAGCCTGGCCACGGGCGCAAAGGCAAGATGCTAGCAGCGACGCAGAAGGATGCGGGAGGGAGCGGAGCTGTACAGTCGAGCGGATAGGGTCGCCTGGAGGAGGGGCACCTATGTCTTTTTTACGATCCAGTGGAACTTTAGTCTCTAATAGTTGGGTTTAATGGACTAGTGGGCTAACAACTAGTCCAGGCCTTGGTTAAACTTTAGCCCACCAATTAGTCCACATATTTGTATCCTCAAGGGCTAAAGTTTAATTACTAGTTGTTAGCCCAAAGGATTGAAACAAACCCTTATACGAAGAAACATAGCTCTAGCAGATTTCTTTTTTCTAAACTTACTTTCTGAATTGAGGAAATCCCTCCCTCAATTTGTCAAAGAAAGGGGACAGCAATGCAATCCTCTTTTCTTCCCAACACATTGCATTAGGCTGTCGTACCAGTTTGATGCCGTGTTAGCTCAAGATGGTCATCGCGTTGCCGCTGGGTGCGCTAGGATAGTCCACATGCTGCCCCTGCAATGCCTCAACCACGTTGTGGCCAAGCTATGCCACACCAGGGTGGCCAATGCACAACCGCCATGGCGTTCCACAACCACGCTACAGCCGCCGAGCAGCACGAGCCGCCACATTGAGCCACTACTATACCAAGCCATAGGGAAACATGGGGAATGAAAGGAAAGATTGAGAGAAAATAATGTTGGCCCACTGATGTGTAGGTCTTACACATGTGATGAATGTTAAAGATGATGTATTTTTCTCAATCTGTTACAACATACCTCTCTTAAATCTCGTACAAATTAATCTCAAAAAAAAATCTCGTACAAATTTAAAAGGATTCCCCTATACCATTTTTTTTAGGGAAAATAGACGTTCGGTCTAGTGGAGATGCTCTATCTTAGATCTGGTTTTGATATCTCCTTGATTCATTCTAATCATTTCGTTGGCATCCAAACTAATCCCAGCAATGGATATCCACAAATCGGCTTCAAATTGTTTTTTTATTCAGGACTAACAATATATCAAGCCTAGTCTTGTATAAGATATAAAAACACTTTTGTTTGATTGTGATTCATGGTTTCAAATATGCCGTGGCAGACACCTGTTCTCATCAGAGGGTTATCATCTTCCTACTAAGGCCTTGTTTGGATGCATGTGTATTTACTTCAATCCATATGTGTTGAAGTGGAATGGAATGGAATTTAGTTTAATTCTACCATATTCCACTTCAATACATGTGGATTGAGATGAATACACGTGCATCCAAACAAGACCTAAAGAGGGTGTTGCTCTGGATATTTTCTCGCATGTGTGTGAGCATGTAAATTCTGTGCTTGTATTACCTTCGGGAAAAAAGTCAGTTGATGCACGCTGGCATTGCGTAGTTGCATGTTGCATTGGTATCGACAGATTGTTGATCCTCTCTCGCTCTTGCTTAATCTGGTCGACTATACACTGTCCCATTTCCATAGTAGTTTCACAAAACAGCTGAATACTGAAAAACGTCAATATAACTGTAAAAGCTTGGGTTGTTGACCCCAAGTTTTCAGCGGTGCGCGGCGACGAAAGAAGAGGGTCACCCCGATTCTACGAACCCGCGGAAACCAGTAGCAAGATTCTGCTGAGTTCTCGTGCTGGCCGCGGGTCCTCGAGGGCAGCGGCCCGTACACGCGTCAGAGCCGCTGCTACGGCCACCGATGAATAAACCGGCGTGCGCTCGCGCAACGTGCAGCTGCTTCAATCAACAACTAACCACCGACTCGTATGTGCTTTCCACGAGTGAAGACAACCAGCCCGGCTGGCCTTATACGATCGTGGATTATAAAGCTAGAACAATATTTTTCTCTCACACCAAACCAGTCAAACCAGCCAGCAGTAAATAATCCACGATCGTTTACGACGAAACGAGCAGGCTGAACATATCCAATGGGATTGGAGGCCTAGGCTATGTCAGACGGCCCCACACCTACACATGCACACCTTACCAACTACTATATCAAGAAGCAATCCAGGTCGACTAGGACACTACTAGAAACCGGAATTTCCCAAATGGTGCAACTACCGATAGGGAAAAGCAATTTATCGATATGGAAATTGGTAATTAGTTTTCTGGATGAACCGACAAGAAATAACCGACGGGGATAGAGCGACAAGAAAACTAAAAATTTGCTGATGACCAACCATCAGAAACAATTTCCCTACTTAGGAAAAATACAAATCGTATAGGTCTAGATTTCTATCTCTTTTGTCACAAACCGACAAAAAATTGAGTTGTATCGTCAAGAAAATCTTATTTTTCTAAAGTGGTGATACCATCAAAACGAATGAAATTTTTTCCTATTGACTATTTTTCTGTCCTGTTTTGGCGAATAGAAAAATTCATTGGATGACATTAGTTCTTTATTATATATATAATTCACAAAAGTCGGTAGATTTAATAGAACTTTCATGGAAACATTGCACTCAGATATGATTCATGTACCATTGACATTTAATAGAACAGATCACTGGTCCAGCATGAATACAATATGTCCTAGTGTTTACATCAATAACCACATACATAAGATGTCTAAATATTTGGCATCCATCTACCCAAAACAAGTTCTTCAAATATTTGGCATCAACATCCTATGTATAAAAAAGATTTAGCCTATCTTCCACTTGATGTCCTTGAAAATTTTCATCGGCCGTAGCCATTCATCCTCATTGAACAAAACCTGAAGTGGAATATGGTAGAGATCTTACAATGTTGTCTGCCCAATAACATGTCGATTGAGTACAAGGGAAAAATACCCAAGCTGGTGCTACCTACTACGAACAACCTAGCAAGAACAAATATGGTCCTATAAGACCCAATATTCTGTAACTATATACTGCACAAGCAAACAATATATATTCTAGCTAGTATGCGATTCTATAGTCTAAGTGCAACTCCTAGAGAATGCATCACATAATTTAGTGCTTATAGCTTTCAAGAATAATGTCACAAATTTGGAGTTGTTTTTTTTTACGCTAAAAATAAACTGTGGGGGAGATCCCCACAGTGTGAATTGTATTAAAATTTTAACAGAGTCCACAGGGATTACAAACCCCAATTAACTGAAGGCATCCAACCAAAAGCAAAAGGAAGATCTAAAATCGTCCTTCAATCTAACAGATTGTAAATAACACTGGTTTTTAAAATTTGCTAGCCAAAGCACCGGAGTAGTGGGGTCCCTTCTCTAGAAAATCTTGTCCTTGCGAAGTTTCCATAGTTCCCATGCAGCAATGAGGGAGGCTTCCGTGATGAAATCCAGGCCGTGCACAGCACTTGCTTGGACGAACGGCTCTGTTAAAGGCAAGCTGTTGTCCCATGTGAAGTTGATGGAGTTCCAGAACTGCATTGCAAACGGACACTCAAAGAAGAGGTGATCAATGTCTTCTTCTAGTCCAGTGTTGCACAAAACACATAGGGTGTCATCTTGGAGGTTGAGGTGCCGTCTTCGAAGCATCGTCTTTGTATTTAATTGGTCGACGAGAATTAGCCATGCAAAAAACTTGACCCTTGGCATGCAGCTGGACTTCCAGAGTGCTTTGTAGAATGGATGGGCTTCTATTCCACAGAAAACATGTGCATAGAACCGGCAAGAAGAATATCTGGCTCCCCAAATTGGCGACCATACATCTGCAGCATTTTCATCATATGCAACGTCTTCTAATTAAGTAGCTTTGAAGCTGCAACAATTCATCATGGGCTTGAGTGGAGAGTGGCAATATGAAAATGTCGTCCATATCTTGTTCCAACATCAAACGTTGCACAGGGATGGAGCTGTTCCGTGCAAATGAGTGAAGTCTGGGGTATTGCACTGATAGGATGGAGTCCGACCAGAGATCGTCCCAAAACAACACTGTTGAACCGTCACCAAGTGCACACTGCGCAATACCTCTGTAAATGACATTGAGGCGCATAACGTCACGCCACCAGAAGGATCCCAATTCCCTGCACTCGTGGGGTACTTTGCCCTCATAGTATTTGCTCCATACTAGCTGAACCCAGGGGATATCTGCTTTATTGTAGATCTTGTGAAGTTGCTTCAGAAGATTTGCATCATTCTGCAGTCTTAGGTCGATGACCCCAAGTCCCCCTTTCTCTTTAGGTTGCATGACTGTCGGCCATGCCACTAAATTGCCACCTTTCGCAGTATCATCATTTCCCCTCCACAAGCACTGCTTACGTGCAGATCAATATTATCGATGAAGCCCTTAGGAACTTTGATAGTGCACAAAGCGTAGGTGACAATAGGAGTGATTGCCGAGTTAACCATTTGCATCTGGCCAGAGTAGGACAGCCACGTGGAACAAGCGCTTAGCCTTCGCTAAACCCTGTCCATGATCGGTGACAGATCTTCTAATCTTGGCTTAGTAGTCCCCATGGGTAAGCCCAAGTAGGTGAAGGGGAGGGTGCCAATTTGGCATCCAAATGTGCTTGCAAGATGTTGCATCTTCTCTGGTGACACATTGATCGGCATCATCTGTGATTTAGAGTAATTTACTCAAAGTCCCGTGGCAGCTTCATAGCTGTTTAAGAGAGCTTTCAAGAAGAAAAGCTTATTTGCATCTGCTTGGAGGATAAGCAAGGTATCGTCCGCATAGTGGATTATTGGGAATTCTTCATCTTCATGTGGGATAGGAGCCCGTAGGAGACCTATTCTTGCTGCCTTGTTAACCAGCACATGTAGCAGCTCTGCTGCAATGACGAAGAGCAAAGGCGACAGTGGGTCTCCTTGTCTGACGCCCCGCTTGCATTTGGAAAACTTCCCGGGGACACCATTGAGTAGGACCGCAGATCAACCAGAGGAGAGGATGGCACGAGTCCAGGAGAGCCATTTGTCTGGGAAACCAAGCTGTTGCAGCATCTGAAGAATTAGATCGTGCTCTATTGTGTCAAACGCCTTCTCGAAATCAAGTTTAAGAATAATGGCTTCTTGTCTGGAGTGGTGGCACTGATGAATGTACTCAAAACCCCACGCTAGACAGTCTTGTATCGTTCGGGAGCGGATGAAGCCATATTGGTTGCTGTGAACAAGCTTGAGGATAACTGATTGCAGTCTATTAGCTAAGATTTTGGTGAGCAATTTGAGGCTAATATTTAGGAGAGAGATTGGTCTAAAATCACTGACTGTCTCAGGATTACTGACTTTAGACACTAGAGTGATATAGGAATTGTTTATGCATTCCAAGTTTGCTGCACCATTATAGAATTCATCACAGAGAGCATCAAAATCATGTCTGATAGTCTGCCAACATTTCTTCATAAACATACCGTTGAAGCCATCTGGCCCTGGCGCTTTGTCTGTCGGCATATGTCTGACAATTTTATCAATCTCAGCATGCTGAAAAGGGAGAGCTAGCTCCTCCGAACTCGGTACAGTGGCGACAAGAGACTGTAGATCAAAAACCATCACAGGGTTTTAGGAGACCCCCATGCGTTTCTTAAAGGCATTCCAAAGGAGCCCAGCCTTGCCTTCATGGTCTTGGACCCAGTGACCATCCTCGTTCAGAAGCTGTGGGATCGAGTTTCTTCTGTGTGAAATGGTTGCCATGCCATGGAAGAATTTAGTACATTCATCCCCAACTCTGATTCTATTCACTGTGTATCTCTTTTTTCAATATAGATTCTTGTAATGGAGGAGAGTAGCCAGCTGGTGTTTCACTAGGAGCCTGAGGTTAGCTTCTGGGTTGAAAAGCGGCCTTCTGTCTTCAAGGACATCTAGGAACAGGGTCACCTTGTTACAATTGGCAATCAGAAGGGATAGGATGGAGAGGCTCCGACTCCAGACCTTCAGGGTGCTTCTTAACTTTTTTAGTTTAACTAAGATGCTTCTTGTCGCTGAGGTAGTGAAGGTCGGCTGAACCCAGTGACTGCTGACCGTGTCTAGGAATCTTGCATGTTCGACCCAAAAATTCATGAACCGAAAAATGTTGGAGCGGGGAATATTGGTGCCAATGCTGACTTTGCATGGGATGTGATCTGAAGTGATCTTCGCCATTGGGGTGACTTCAGAGTTGGGGTAATCTATCGTCCATTTTGGCGACGTGAAAAACCAATCAAGTTGTTCTGGCAAGGGATCATGTTGCATGTTAATGTTACTCCACGTGAAGGCCCGGCCTTTCAGCTGGAGTTCAACGAGGCCGAGGTGACCAATTGCATCATTAAAAATCAGTGTATCAGCCAAATTGCCACCTGCTTTGTTGTGATTACATAAGGATCTGTAGAAGTTGGAATCCCCCAAAAGAAGCCAATTGCCTGTGTCAGCAATGTAATGATTTTTAAACCAGGCGATGAACTCTGAGCGAGCTGGTTCGGCACAGGGGCCGTAAACATTGGTCAAGTACCAGGTATCCAAATTTTGGGCAGAGGTAAAAGAAATAGTAATGCAAAAGGACTGCTTGTCGATGACCTGACCCAAGAAGTGAGAACTATTCCACCCAATCGAGATGCCACCCGAGGAACCCACAGACGGTACAAAATCAAATTGGTCATAACGTTTGGGGGCGAATTTCCTGATAAACTGCTGATCGAAATGTTATTTCTTTGTCTCCTGGAGACAGAAGACTGAGCAAGCACTCTCCTCTATCTTATCACATACTGCATCCCATTTCTCGGAGCCATTAATGCCTCTGATGTTCCAACACAATATATGCCAATTTCTATTATTCATTAAAACAGGGATGGATAGGAGCTAAGACTGATACGACTAGCGTATGCAGGGAAAAAACATGTGCAACAGGGAAAGACCAAGTCAAGCGACCAGCAGTACTATGATCATGATAAACTATAAGCAAGATGCCACCATGATAAAAGATAGACGCATGACTGAACATGTTCACGAGGATTAACAGCATGAAAATATTTAAAGCAGTACTTAAGTTCTCGACCAAACGAAAGACGACAAAGGGAGACGAAGCTCCAGAAAGAGAATTAAACGGATGGATCTTCATTGGGAGTAGGATTAGTAGAGGGCGCCTGCATCAGCGCGTCTTGGCTTAGCTCCTCAGGAGCTATGCCACACTTGACTCCCCAGCCCCGAAGGATCTCAATCGGTACTGGACCTGCCTTGCCTGTGGCTTCGTCAATCAGCACCACACCGAGCCTCTTCCCCTTCCTCTTCTTTGAAGGCTCTTCCTCAATTCTAACTGAATGAAAGCCATCTCTGCCAGTGCGGATCCTGGTGCTGCGCCTGACCGAGGACTCCACTAGGGCAGTGACTGAGCTATCTGCCGGCGCTGGTAGAGATAGGACCTTCCTGGGACGACCAGGCCTCCTTTTCCGGCCTGCTTCTGGAACCAGGCCGGGCTGGGATGACTGGCTTTGAAATTCAAAACCCCTTGGGCCCGAGGCAGTTGGGCTTTGTTCAGCTGACCTGTCTTGCGAGTAGCCCAGGATGATGATAGGAGCTGGTGCTCTTGGCGTGCGGCGGCCAGAGTTGCAGAGCCAGGACATCGAGGACAGGTTTCCAGGGAACAAGCTCAAGGCCTGTTGTTGCAGCAGGTACAAGGTTTGGCCTGATGACTGATCTGTCCACCCCCAATCGGGTTCTGAATGACAGACGAAGCAGAGGCGAGAGCAGGATTTTCTTTGGGGTTTTCTGAGGTGGGGAGGGGCGAATGCGGATGCGAGCAATCAATCAATAGATTGTTCCTGTTCCGGGTTAAACGAAGTTGGAGCGTCCGAAATTTCAGCGCGAGAATCGAGGCGCAGCTCCGCTTCCTTGGCTTGGGGGATTCTTGTGTTGGCATCCAAACCAGACGAGGTGCAGCACGCGTCAGGCTCAGGCGTTTTCCTTGGGTCAGCGAGCTGGGCTGGGCTGTTTCTACTTGATTCGCAAATCTGGGCGCCCGGACCAGATTGAGACGAGCATGAGGACCGCACTCCTTTCTGGTGTGGCCAAAATTGTGACAGGCCCAACAACAGATTCTCCCTGGGCACTTTTTTCTTAGGTGGCCAATACTTGCACAGCGAGAACAGAAAGGCCCAGGAGCAGAGAGAGTAGTGGTGGGGTTTGAATTTTGAACTACGGCCTTCTCCTGGTTTAGAAGGTCACCTTGAGTGGCGGCGAGAAAGGCACCAGCCTGGATGCCAGGAGACCGTTGCATCTCGGCTTGACCAAGAACACGGGCATGATCATCATCCACCTTGGCCTTGATGTTCCCAAACGAAGGATTTTCCAGAGCAGGATCAAGGGAACATGTGAAACAACCAAAGCGCGCGAATCTGAGGAGAAGAGACTTTTAGAGGTTGTTGGACTAAAGGTTTAGCAAATCTGACTTTCTTCTTAGGTTGAGGAGTCTTGGCCGCAGCCTGCTTAGATCTCTTGTAAACAACCTTAGCCCACTCCTTCTCTTGTTCTTCCTCCCAGGCACGCTTCTCACGTTCCCAGTGAGGAGTGCCATTATTCCAGAGATGGAAATATGCATCAAAGGAGGAGGTGATCACACGGCGAAGATTATAAACATGAAAACCCACTTGTTTCGAGAAAACCTAGAACCAAAAATGATTATTGCTCAAGAACTTAACATGAAAATCAAGGGCTCGGCCTCCCAAACAAGATTGCAGGGCAAGAGCAACAGAGTCCTCTGTCAACCGGAAGAGAAATCGCCGGAAGGCGACGAGGAGGACGATCGAAATCCAAACAGGAGGCCAGATCTGAGGAGGATCCCATGGTCTCCCAACGAACGCCGGACAATCACCACGGAGAGCCATCACCGGCGTCAGGGTGGGAGGGGGCGGCTGGGAGGGTGGGAGGGGAGCGCCATTCCAAGACCCCCTACTGAAGATTCCATCAAATTTGGAGTTGTTGTAATGTAAAGTAAGCAAATGGAAGAATACAAAAGATTTACCTTGCCTTGCCTCCTAAAAAGAATATTGTTAATAAATCCAAGATCAACTGTTTTATCATCGATATTCGATGTGACACTGTTCATTAGTTTCAAAAGAGAACAACAGAGACTAAAGATGCATAGAACTAGACATCTACTAGTAGAAAACTATCTAGCACTTCAGTTCTAATTTAACTATACAACACCACATTTGAGGCTATTAATTTGAGTCACTGAGGGTTCACCAAAGAACATCACTTGTGTTGTAGATATCATGGAGTTTGCAATCAGAAACATAGTTTGAGAAGCACGAAGCATGTCAAGGTTCTCGTCGTACCTGCTTGTAGCCTACCCAATTACAAACTCATATTACTTCTGATTCAAGAACTCTTAGATTATAGAACTAAAATATAAGAACTCTTAGTTTATAGAGCTAAAATACAGAACGCAAAAGAATTGTACAACAACATGTATCTATGAACCATCATAAGCTCCCATTCATATGGTCAAATAATTTATAAGAAAGATAACAAGGTAAAAAATGAGACAAGAAATGAACAAGCCAGTTGCTTACTTCTTGTGATGAAAGTATTCAAACTTCAACTGTAGTACTCCTAGTGATACACAAAGATGAAGCCGTGAGGCTAGTTTGTGGCTAATCAAAATAAATTACTCCTATACATCAATCAATTGAGAGGATTACAACACACAACTGAATAAAATGCTTCTACCTACTCCGCATATTCAGAGTAGTCAGGACCACTAGATCTACTAATTTAATTGATAATTTAACTGAGATGGACGCAAGCGCTGCGGTGCTCGCTCAGTTTCAATGAATAAAGAGGGGTAGGGTTCTGTATTGAAAGAAGCCACTTCTAGTTGTAGTTCAATACCAAGGAATTGGAGCTATAATACCAAATCTCAATTTTGTGGACATCCAAACACCAGAATTTAGGAAACCTGATTCCAATTCCCAATTCCTAGCTCCAATATCTACATCCAAATGGGGTATAGAAAATTATAGGTAAAGGAGACTTATAGGAGATCTACTCAAACAACCTAATCTCTTGTATTATCAGATTTAGGGATAGAGAAGGAGATGAGACATATGAGAGAGATGTTGTAAGGTCAAAAAGACATGCAGCCACCTTCTGGGTGCTTCCATTATTGATGATGGCATTTCATTTATGCATGTGAAAATAAGTCCCCTCCTGCCTTAGACCATTGCATTGCATATGAAGGGCCTCTTTGGTTGGGCTTCCCAACCTACTTTGGCTTTAAAAAGCCAAAAGTTAACCTCAACCCAACTAATTTCACTGGCTGTGGAGTTGGGAACTTCAAAAAAACAAAAACTACCCAACTACCACTAATTATGAAAATAATGATTGTTTCCCCCTCTATTCCAGTCCGCATCGTCGTGTTTTCTAGCGAGGTTCTACCAGCCGCTGCCCCACCGGAGCCACCCCGAGGCTTGCCGCCGCCCCACCGGCGCCGCCCGGAGGCCAGGCTCTAGTGGCGAGAGGAAGAAGATCTAGGGCGTGAGGCTGACGAGCAGGGTCCACTCGTAAGTAAGAGAGGGAGGAAGGTTGATGGTGAGAGCTGTGGGTGACATGTGGGGTTCGCTTGTAAGTGTGATAGCTGATAACAACTTTTCTATAAGCCATAACTGTTTAACCAAACGACTTTCAACTTTTTCGTAGTCCACAATCCACAAAAGCTTTTCCATAGCCCACTAACAGCTCACAATAGTTTTTTTTCCAGAAGCCACAACTCAACCAAACACGTCCGAAGTGTAGATAGAAAAATGCATGCATAGTCTCACATGTATGCTCGGGTGTAATAGAGTCTTTATCCATAATATAACTATATAATTAAGGTCTTATTTAGTTTGTATGAAACTTGGTTGCATCATCTCAAAAATAAAGAGGTACATTATCCTTTTGGCACGCAACAGCAGTCCTTGACAACACAGTGGGCACCTTCACGCTTGTGGCCCTTTATTTCGCAATAAATGGTGCACTCCGAAGCTACGCAGGGTGGCAAAGCCGTCTCACATATCTCTTTTTGTGGTTTGATTCGGCCAGGGCAGCCTGCATGCATGCAATGCAACACAGTATAAGTCAAACCGAACATTTGTTGGCCACACTAAGTAATCTTTAGATCCAAAGAATAATGTAAAGTAAAAATAGCTGTGCCTACATCCTCCAGCTTGGCCAGATGAAAAGGTGCAAGACATGGTCGCAAGAACCAAGAACAAAGCAGCTGCCAAGTACATATCCTAGTCGTACATATCCCGACGGATGCCATGAACAAGAGAATATTGCTAATCTTTTGTTCGTGCGACGAGGATATGATGAGAGGATTACTTATGTCTATATATCACATATATATAGCGCATTGCCAACCTCAGGTGCGACCCTAAATTATGCCATCGTCTTATATATGTTTGATATCTTTGGGCTAGAGATGTGATTATATATATCTTCTATCTTGCACAAAAGATAAATGTAAGTATCCAAATGGATCTAGATATGTTTGGCATCTTTTCATAGAAGATAGAATGCATACCTCATCTTATGAACAATGGGTAGGAAATACAAGTTTGGCCATTATGTTCTGGCCGTTGTATGTCATTAATGAATAGCATGGTAAGGCTATAAGCCAGGTCTGGGATGGGCATGAGCTTAAGCTCACTTTTAGAAGAAATGTTTCCGAGGCTCTTATGAACATGTGGTGGGAACTTTGTGGTGTAATAGAGGAAACCATCCTCAACGATGATGAGGATCAGATAGTGTGGAGCTATACTTCTCATGTCACTTACGCTGTCCAATCCTTGTATGCTAGGATTAATTGTAGAGGTGTGTTTTCGGTTTATATTCATGCCATTTGGAAGCTTGTGATTCCACCTACAGTACAGTTCTTTCTGTGGTTACTCTCTCTTAACAGAATTCTTACGAGGGACAATTTACAGAAAAGGAGGGATGTTTCGGATCCCACTTGCCTTTTTTGTAGTGAATAGGAATCCATTCGGCATTTATTCTTTGAATGCTGTGTAGCTGTGAGTGTTTGGAGTTTGGTTGCTGAGGTGTTAGGTGAGAATATTGGTGCTGATTATGAGTTTGTAGCTAAGTTGTGGGTTGCGAATAAGAAACATGTGGTTACTAATGTGATTTCATCTGCTGTTTTGTGGTCCTTATGGAAGTTAAGAAATGAAATTTGCTTTCAAGGGGTGTTTTGGCTAGGTACAAAGATGGTGCTGATCAGGATCGCAAAAATGCTAAGAGGATGGCTTTCAATGTTCAAGCAGGAGGTTGGAGTGTTGCTGGAGAGCAGAATAGTCAGGATGGAAGAATTATCAAGGCGCCCGCATAGATCGAGGGGAAGGAGGAGGTGGCAACGGACCTGGAAACCATGGTGGACTCGGTGACGTAGGATCTGGAGAGCAAAGCAAGCCAGCCGCCAAGAAACTGTTGGGATGGGGGAATGAGATCAAGGTTGGAGACATTGGCATTGCAATCTTCGGCACTGGGCTCCGTAGCTGTGATTCAGTCTGAGGAGACGCAAGATAGGATTTGTAATAATCAGTGCGAGTGTCATTTGGGTGCTCGTCTATGACGTTTGGCCATTAGGCTTGTTTGCTGTGCTTTCAACTGTAAACTCTGGCGGGCGCGCCTGGTACGCTGTGCTGAATGCTTTTGAGTGCTTTATGCAAATAAAGCAGCGGAAACCTTTCATCTAAAAAAAATGCATACCTCATCTTATTTGTTTGATATCTTTTCATAGATTAGAATGCATATATCTCAGTAATGCAACGAAAGTGACTCGAGGCAGTTCGCTCAATCGATGATGCCAGCCATGTTCCCTTATACTCATTTGGGGCGCCTTAATAACAACGCTGCTCTTGGTCAGTACATGCGAGGGAGCGTGCGTTAACTGCAGTTGTGTATATATAGTTTTGGCATTTCGTTGTCAGTATTATTATGCCAAGTGCAAGTGTGTTGTTTTAAGTTTTATTATGAGCATTCGTCAGGGCTAGCTGTATGATATATATATTGTTATTGTGTGCGATTTAGGGGTTTCCGGAAGGCCGTGGCATGGCTCAATTCTCTGTACCCTGTGTGTCTTGCATTATAGATGTACCAGCTTTATATGAGTTATGAAATTAAATGGCTATGAAACTATACAACGAAACTATGCATTGAGGATGGATATTTCATCCATGTTTCATTTCATTTTACGTGATGTAGCTGTCTTAGAAACAACACCATGAAACTTTACATTGAGAATTATCTTATTTAACTTTCATGGAACATGTATGCATGGCTGCACTAATTACTTTAGTTTACAGCAGCATTCCTCGCCATTATTTCTTTTAACACAGTAGGCATCTTCCTTCTTGTGTCCCCGTGCTCCGCAATAAGCCTTGCACAAATCAACTATGCAGGGTGACTTACTACTATAGCATTGCTCCTTTATCCCTCCAGGGCAGCCTATGCCAGCATGCAACAAAGTATAAGTCAAATAAGACGATTTGGTTGCAGTAACTGATCTTAATTTGAGAACAAAGAATAACGTAGAGTAAGCAAAGTTAGTGGTGCTTACAGCCTCCAGCTTGGCAAGATGGGAAAGTAGGCATGGTTCCAAGAACCAAGAACAAGGCAGCAGTCAAGTACACAATCCTAGTACATATCTTGATTGACGATGCCATGAAGACGAGAATATTGTGACTGTTTCGTTTTCCTGAGGATTACTTGTGGATATATCGCATATACAAAGGCACAACCAACATCAAGTGCATATTTATACTATCCGACGGTATGCTCTTTTAATATTTTTTATTTGCTGTTATATCTAAGGGATAGAGATATGGATATCGTCGAGCTGCACAAAGATATACAATTATGTATCTGCACCGATCGAGCCTAGATAGGATTGACATCTCTTCGTACTGAACCGTAGATCGGGCTAAGCATCTTACTTAGGGTTCCTCTAGTTCACCCTGGCGTAGTTGCTCCGTAGCCTCATGGACGCCGGTGTCGAGGGAGCTCGGCGTGGTGGAGTCCAGCGTGGTGGAGAAGCTGCAGAGGCGACGGCGGAGTCGATGGAGCTTCCCGTCGCTGGCAGCACCCTTCTTTAGATCGGATTAGTGTTTCTCTATAGGTGGTTACGGCGGCTCACGGTCAACCTCATCATTAGAGCCATGATCCCCACCTATTTTTTATAGTGCTGTGCGACAGGGGCCCACCAACTATATTAGGGTTGGGCGCCCCCGATCAGGGCTCAGATCCAAGGGCCCAATAGGCCGTTGAGCCTATTGGTGGAGATCAACTAACATTCTTCTCCTTGATCTTACTACCATCTTTCAATTTCATATCATTTACTTTTGTTCATTCCATTACAGATTAGCGTATAGAGCATGTTTCATCATCGCGGTCAATTGTCGATAGATTTAACAGCTACAACACACTACTCTGTACTGAAATAGATACTTAACTTTGGGCCTTCTTTTGTCCAGGAATTTTAGGCTTTCCCTTAACCCCATGCTAGCTACATGTTCACTGAACATGTCGGGTGGTAAGCCTTTTGTAAGCGGATCCGCGAGCATCTTTTCGGTAATGATATGCTCAAGACTTATAACATGATTCTGAACTTTATCTTTCACAACATAATACTTTATGTCAATGTGTTTGGCAGCACCACTTGACTTATTGTTGTGAGCATACTGTACTGCCGGATTATTATCGCAGTATAACTTATGTGGTCTATAGATGTCGTCAACCACCTTCAAACCGGGTATGAACTTCTTTAGCTAGTTCATCTGCCCCGTTGCCTCATAACACGCTACAAACTCGGCATACATTGTGGACGATGTAGTGACGGTTTGCTTTGAGCTTTTTCATAAAATAGCTCCCCCTGCGAAAGTGAATACATATCCAGACGTGGATTTTCTATCATCTCCCGCATAATCAGAATCTGAATATCCCACTATATGGAGTGAATTAGATCTTCTATACGTCATCATGAGGCCTTTCGTTCCTTGCAAATAACGCAAGACTTTCTTTACTAATTTCCAGTGTTCTATTCCAAGATTGCTCTGGAATCTGCCAAGTAACCCGGTAACAAATGCCAAGTCAGGGCGTGTACATACTTGAGCATATTGCAAGCTTCCGACAACTGAAGCATATGGAACCATTTTCAATTTGATCGATCTCATACTGGTTCCTGGAGCATTTTAAATCCACATATCTGTTGCACTTGACTATAGGAGCAGGTGAGGGACTACATTTGTGCATACTGAATTTCTTTAAGATCTTTTCTATGTATGCCTTTTATGACAGTCCTAATACCCTCTACTTTTATCTCGGTGAATCTCGATCCCTAGAACGAACGAAGCTTCACCAAGATCTTTCATATCAAATTTTGAGGACAAAAACTTCTTTGTCTCCAGTAGTAGACTGACATCACTACTAGCAAGTAAGATATCATCCACATACAGGACAAGGAAGATAAACTTTCCATTCTTAAACTTTGCATAGACACAATTGTCCTCCACATTCTCTTTAAACCCCAAAATTCCTTATTGTCTGATCAAACTTTAAGTACCACTGTCTTGAAGCTTGTTTTAATCCATAAATGGATTTCTTTAGGTGGCATCCCATTCGTTCTTTTCCTTCCATGACAAAACCTTTCGATTGTGCCATGTAAATATTTTCCTCTAAGTCCCCATTGAGAAATGTTGTCTTTATATCCATCTGATGTAATTCTAAATCGTAATATGCCACTAATGTCATTATGATTCTGAAGAAATCCTTACATGAGACTAGAGAAAAGATCTCATTGTAATCAATTCCTTCTCTTTGCGTAAAGCCTTTTGCCACAAGTCGCGCTTTATATCTCTCTATATTCCCTTGAGAGTCAAGTTTTGGTTTGTAGACCCATTTACAACCTACTGTTTTGACTCCTTTAGGAATTATTTCCAAGTCCCAAACTTTATTGGCATTTATAGATTTCATTTCATCTTCCATGGCCTCAAGCCACTTTGATGAATGATCAGTTCTCATGGCTTCTTCAAATGAGGTGAGATCATCCTCTATTTGAAATCCCTCAGTGTTGTATACTTCCTAGTCAACAAGAATAGCTGATTTTCTAACTCTTTGAGACCTTCTAGGGGCCTCCACATTTGGCACATCTTCTGTTTGAGGCTGTTGTTGCTCCCCCTCATGTGTGGCAGTAGGTTCTACAGGATCTTGAAGAACAGGTTCCTCATCGTCATTCATTGTTGCCACAGGCGGAATAACAACAGGTGTTGGCACCAAAGTATCTTGCACTGTCGGTGCAGCGACAGCAGGTAGTGAGAAAAATGGCTCGTGAATCATCGGAGTGGTCGCATACACCCGCTTCTCTTCAAGGTCAATTTCTCAAGCTACCATGCTCCCCCTCATCATTTCATCCTCTAGGAAGGCAGCGTGTCTCATTTTCACAAACTTTTGTATGTCTGTCTGGATAGTAGAAACGAAAACCTTTTGACTTTTCTGGGTAGCCAATGAAATGGTAACTTACTATTTTGGGATCTAGCTTCCTAATGTTTGGGTTAAATACTTTAGCCTCAGCAGAACTCCCCCACACACATAAGTGGTTTAGTGAGGGTACTCTTCCTGTCCACAACTCATACGGTGTTTTGGGCACCGACTCACTTGGTACTCTATTGAGAATATGAATGGTGGTTTTAACGTCTCCATCCACAGGCTCAACGGTAAGGTGGAGTAACTTATCATACTGCGCACCATATGCATCAAGGTATGATTGCGTTTTTCAGCTACTTCATTCGGCTGAGGTTCACCCGGTGTAAAATACTGGGCTACTATGCCATTCTCCTATAAGAACCTTGCAAAAGGTCTAGGAACTTGGCCATATGGGGTATGCCAACCGTAGTACTCCTCCCCCATAGTCAGACCTGACTATCTTAATCTTTAAATTGTGTTGGTTTTTAACTTTTGCCTTAAATATCTTAAATTTATCTAATGCTTCTATTCTTTCTTTGATTGGATAAATGTAGCCATAATGGGAGTAATCATCTGTGAATGTTATGAATGAATCATAACCATCCACACTCTTTATAGGAAACGGACCACGGATGTCTGTGTGAATAATCTGTAAAATTCCTACGCTTTGTTTGACATCTTTCTTAATTTTCTTTACATACTTTCCTTTTATGCATTCTCTGCATTGTTCTAAATCTAAGAGCTCTAATGGAGGAAGAATATTATTCTTAACTAGTCTTTCTATTCTCCCCGTCGAAATATGGCCTAAACGATAGTGCCATAATTTCGACGATGCATTGTGAGCTCTCTTATGCCACCATTTCTAGAGTAACTCTCTCTCACCAGCTGCTTTATCAGTTGGGTCACATATCTTTGAAGAACTAGTGAACTAACTCTTTATTCTATTGAGGTACTCGGTGGCCGTGTCATACTCTGGGATTGAGCCCACAATTGCAGGCTCAATTATGTTCTTTATCACAACCAAACATTTCTTGTTGGCAGTGACCCACTTTCTATGCTCAAGGTCATAGGACATCTTTTTGGGATTCAAAATCCCTCTCTTTAGTTGCCCAAGCGGCATCAGACTTGTTTGTCTCCCTCACCAGTACCACGGGCTCAGTGGGACACGGTGAGGTGACTACCCTGTCCACCTCAGCCAAGATGAAGGCCAGGTCAATCTTTTTCTTCGATAAAAAATAACAACAATTGCATGCCTTAATTCCAACGTTGGTCAAAATTAAAACATACAACTGTTCTTATACACTAATTCTACATCACCATTAGGCAAAAACAGAATTAATGTATAATATCATTAAAATTATGATATTGTTATTAACAACGTTGGTAAAAAAATAACAACATCATAATCATGTCAAATTTCTTTTTCTCCAATTATACAACTGTTCTTATACACTAATTCTACATCACCGTTGGGCAGAAATAGAATTAATACATAAAATCATTAAAATTACATTATTGTTATTAACAACGTTGGTCAAAAAATAACAACATCATAATCATGTCAAAGTCTCTTTTTCTCCAATTAAATATCACGTTGGTTCAAAATAACTAGAGAATAAACAATTTCTTTAGCAGCAGAAACATGAAAAAATCATTATCTATGTTTCAGAAGCATTTAACTTTCTCAAATATTCTCTGTTAAAATTATCCCGTTGGTTCAAATTTTAACAGAGATATTAAACTAGACAATTCATCAAAATCTGCTTCTGAAAATTAAATAAACTTCAAGTCTTTTCATGTTATTCTTCTGGCCTGGCCTACTACAGCAGTAAAATGGCCCAGCAAGCCAGCGCATTGCCCGGCCTAGTGGAGCAGCAGCAGCACGCAGCAGTGCGCGCGGCCCAGCAACGCGCCAGTGCAGCCCAGGCCCAATTCACGCGTGCGTCCGCTCGCGGCGCCTCCCCCACGCCCAGGCCACAACCTAGGCCTAGACCGGGAAAGTCCTCGTCGGCCTAGGCCAATTCTGGCCTGGTCATCATCGCTCGTCTGTGCCGATTGGACGGTAGGGCGCTCGGATAAGGAGAACAAAACCCCGCCCGTGGCCAGCCTGCCTCCTAAAACCCTAGTATCTTTCACTTTGTTCCCCTTCCACTCTCTCTTGCCGAGCGGCGACAGCGACAGCGGCCATGGTGGCCGTCAGCACCGGTGAGGAAGACTGCCACTGGACCAAGTCCGGCTCCCCTTCCTCCTCTTCCTTTCTCTTTCTTAGCCTCGCGAGCAACAGAGCATAGCCGAGCTAGCGAAACGGTGGAGCGGGCAGCCATGGCGCCGTCGCCGGCCCCTTCGTCGGAGTGCGTGCTCCCTAGCAGGTGAGCGTGCCGCCGTTGAGCGGCCTGGCCGCGGTGCCCCTTTGGCCGAGCCTAGGTCAGCCCTGCGCTGGCTCAACCATCTTCTCTCGCGCCAGTGAAGGGTCAGCCCTATGCACGGTGAGGTAGGTCTCTTTCCTCTTCTTCCCTATCCCCTTCTTATTTTGGATTTGGATTCTACTTCTCTTATCTGAACCGATGTTGGGGATTGGTGTTTAGATCTAGGGTTAGGGTTTGGAATCCGACCCACTGTTCTTCTTCCCCAGAGGTTCTTCATGGGTTTAGGGTTCGGCTTTGATTCTCTTCTAGGCTGAATCCCTCTTCTTTTGTTCTTTGCTTCACCCAATTAGGGTTAGGGTTAGGGAACCCCTTCTATCTGATCAGATCCAAAAGGATCTAATTCATTCTTTCCTTTTCTAATCGTTTGTAATCCCTTCCCCTCTTCCCCTTCTCTTTTGGATCTTGAACTGATTTGGGGTTGGGGTTAGGGTTGGGGTTAGGGTTACTGTTCTTCTTCCCCGATGGGTTAGGGTTAGACTCACTGGAGTCACTATGCATCTTTCCCAGCAAGTGCTTCGTGGGTTAGGGTTTGGCTTTGGGTGCTGAGACCCCTTTCTCTTCTCTTCTCAGATCCAAACAGGGTTTGTTCTTTTCTTGCCGCACGTCGACAAAGACGGCGATGCAGCACCTTTCCCCGCACGGTGGCGGTGGTAACCGGGAGTTAGTGACGCCCGCCACCCTCGGTGTCTTTTCAATTTTCTTTTACCCAGTTAGGGTTGGGGTTTTAATCCAAAATGGATCGAACCCTTGTTCTTTCTTTGATTTCTTTTCAATACTTTACCCCATACTAGATCTACACATTGGCAACCTGGCTCTGATACCATTGTGAGTACAAACAACAGTGCCTCTAAACCATAGATCGGGGTAAGCATCTTACTTAGGGTTCCTCTAGTTCACCCTGGTCCAGTTGCGCCGTAGCCTCGTGGAAGCCGGTGTCTAGGGAGCTCAGTGCGGTGGAGTCCAGCGAGCTAGAGAAGCTGCAGAGGCGACGACAGAGTTGGTGGAGCTTCCTGTCTATGGCAGCACCCTTCTTTAGATCGGATTAGTGTTTCTCTATAGGTGGTTATGGTGGCTCACGGTCAACCTCATCATTTGAGCCATGGATCCCCACCTATCTTTTATAGTGCTGTGTGACAGGGGCCCACCTACCATATTAGGGTTGGGCGCCCCCAATCAGGGCACAGATCCAAGGGCCCAATAGGCTGGCCTATTGGTGGAGATCAACTAACATCTCTCTGTCCGAATGTTGTTCTAGTGTTCAAAAAATTTCCCATAAAGTGTGTTGCAAGCCTACGACGTTAGTCTACAACTAGGCAGCATCCTTCCACTAGAAGTTGGTTTACAAGGTTTTTCATAATGTGAATTTTTAGATACACATCATGCTCATGATGCTTGTGAAAAAAAAATTTGTCACGTTTGGGTCATGACAACCCCTCTATTTATAGAAAGGGAAGAAGAACTAGCCGTTACAGGCCAAAGATAGGCCCTCTGCGCACCTGGTGGTCCAACCACCCGGAGGCCCAATGGTCGACTGCCATAGTCCAATGGCTCAATCACTCGCCTCCTGTTTCGTGCCCCTAGCCGCTCAACCTAGACATCGTTGCCACCCAGCTCCATTAGGCAAAAGCAGGGGCATCGCTTGTGCCGAGGACCCTTGGAACCGGGCTTCACTCAGCTCTCTAAATCATTGCTTTGTCCCACCGAGCTACCATAAAGCCTCAAAGGGCTACTATTGGGGGAAGCACCCTCACAGGGACACCCCCTTCCTTTCCTTCATACCTTCGAATCCAGAGCATTGTTCGGCTAAGCTCCGCGAAGCCTCTTTTGCATGATCTGGTGGCGAAGGTCATGGACCTAGATCACCTTCACCAGCCACTACATAAAAAATGATTTTTAGCAACGGGATGAATTTTTTGTAGGGGCGGCTGGTGCTGGAGCCGCCCCGCCCATATAGTGGCGTGCTCGGGAGCCCAGACACTAGCCGCCCCTACAAATGGAACAGCAGGGGTGATTGGTGATACGAGCCGCCCCTACAAATGGGTCTGATTTGTAGGGGCGGCTCACTTACCAGCCGCCCCAAGCATTTCTATTTGTAGGGGCGACTGGTGATTGAGTCGCCCCTAAAAATGCCCCCGTATAAAATAGCTCCGATTTGTAGGGGCGGCTCAATCACCAGCCGCCCCTATAAATGACCCACATATAGCACAACTGTAGCACCTTCTTCCTCCTTGGGTCACTCACTCCAACCCGTGAAAGAAAGGTGGGGAGGCCTTGGGCACCTCCCAAAAATTGCTCTACTAAGGGGGGAATGTTTTAGTCTCAAATCCTTTGGTGGAGAGGTTGTAGAAGGTAAGAAAATGCTATTCCACACTTTTTTTGAAGTTTTAATGGTTGGTTAGTCAGTAATTAAAGTTTTGTTTTTCTCTCTCTTCTATGGTGCTTGAGCTACTTATGAAGCAAATTAGACCCAAATTTTAAATGTACTAGGGTAAATTAGGGAGGGGAACAAGATCATACCCTTATTTGGTCCATGTTTCTTGATTTTAGTGAATAATTAGTAAGTTTTATGCTTGTTTCATGTGCATGTAGATCTAGATCTAGGGTTTGGTTTTTTTATTAATTTTGTTTTTGTAAATTTATGTTTGATAAAATTGGACTAGGGTTTGTATGAAAGATATTGGGTAAAGTATAATTGTTGCTAATTGTTGTCTTTGAAATTGTTTATTATAATCAATAAATATGTATTTTAATTATTTATGGATAAATGGGCCATTAATTAATTTTCCTCTACCATGGTGTGTTTATATGCTTCATGTAATTATATTAGATTTATATTTATATATATCTGAAGTATATACAATTATTCTCAAGTAATTATTAATTTGATTTATTTTTATATATATCTGAATAAGTAGTCCTTTAATGTTTGTTTTGTTGTTGTTGTAAAAGATGAAGTACAGGAACTCTTGGATGTATGGTTCATTAAGGTTCAAGGCAGGTTTCCGTGAAGAGGTGGATAAATTTATTGAAGCCGCAAAGAAGCATGCAACGACATTGAAAGAGAATAAGGATACAATTATTTGCCCCTGTAAAGATTGCAAGAACTGTATGGCATGGGCAGATGTGACTATCATCAGATCACATTTGATTATGCGAGAATTTGTTGAGGACTACACAGTGTGAATTCATCATGGTGAAATGGTTATTGTTAACGACGAGGATGAGGAGGAATACGATGATGAAACCATAGAATCCCTGTCCCAATATTCAGCAGAGCTTGATGCACGAATGTATTTTAAGTTTGATAATGAACAAGCAGGTGATGCGTAGTTGCATGTTGCATTGGTATCGACAGATTGTTGATCCTCTCTCGCTCTTGCTTAATCTGGTCGACTATACACTGTCCCATTTGCATAGTAGTTTCACAAAACAGCTGAATACTGAAAAACGTCAATATAACTGTAAAAGCTTGGGTTGTTGACCCCAAGTTTTCAGCGGTGCGCGGCGACGAAAGAAGAGGGTCACCCCGATTCTACGAACCCGCGGAAACCAGTAGCAAGATTCTGCTGAGTTCTCGTGCTGGCCGCGGGTCCTCGAGGGCAGCGGCCCGTACACGCGTCAGAGCCGCTGCTACGGCCACCGATGAATAAACCGGCGTGCGCTCGCGCAACGTGCAGCTGCTTCAATCAACAACTAACCACCGACTCGTATGTGCTTTCCACGAGTGAAGACAACCAGCCCGGCTGGCCTTATACGATCGTGGATTATAAAGCTAGAACAATATTTTTCTCTCACACCAAACCAGTCAAACCAGCCAGCAGTAAATAATCCACGATCGTTTACGACGAAACGAGCAGGCTGAACATATCCAATGGGATTGGAGGCCTAGGCTATGTCAGACGGCCCCACACCTACACATGCACACCTTACCAACTACTATATCAAGAAGCAATCCAGGTCGACTAGGACACTACTAGAAACCGGAATTTCCCAAATGGTGCAACTACCGATAGGGAAAAGCAATTTATCGATATGGAAATTGGTAATTAGTTTTCTGGATGAACCGACAAGAAATAACCGACGGGGATAGAGCGACAAGAAAACTAAAAATTTGCTGATGACCAACCATCAGAAACAATTTCCCTACTTAGGAAAAATACAAATCGTATAGGTCTAGATTTCTATCTCTTTTGTCACAAACCGACAAAAAATTGAGTTGTATCGTCAAGAAAATCTTATTTTTCTAAAGTGGTGATACCATCAAAACGAATGAAATTTTTTCCTATTGACTATTTTTCTGTCCTGTTTTGGCGAATAGAAAAATTCATTGGATGACATTAGTTCTTTATTATATATATAATTCACAAAAGTCGGTAGATTTAATAGAACTTTCATGGAAACATTGCACTCAGATATGATTCATGTACCATTGACATTTAATAGAACAGATCACTGGTCCAGCATGAATACAATATGTCCTAGTGTTTACATCAATAACCACATACATAAGATGTCTAAATATTTGGCATCCATCTACCCAAAACAAGTTCTTCAAATATTTGGCATCAACATCCTATGTATAAAAAAGATTTAGCCTATCTTCCACTTGATGTCCTTGAAAATTTTCATCGGCTGTAGCCATTCATCCTCATTGAACAAAACCTGAAGTGGAATATGGTAGAGATCTTACAATGTTGTCTGCCCAATAACATGTCGATTGAGTACAAGGGAAAAATACCCAAGCTGGTGCTACCTACTACGAACAACCTAGCAAGAACAAATATGGTCCTATAAGACCCAATATTCTGTAACTATATACTGCACAAGCAAACAATATATATTCTAGCTAGTATGCGATTCTATAGTCTAAGTGCAACTCCTAGAGAATGCATCACATAATTTAGTGCTTATAGCTTTCAAGAATAATGTCACAAATTTGGAGTTGTTTTTTTTTTACGCTAAAAATAAACTGTGGGGGAGATCCCCACAGTGTGAATTGTATTAAAATTTTAACAGAGTCCACAGGGATTACAAACCCCAATTAACTGAAGGCATCCAACCAAAAGCAAAAGGAAGATCTAAAATCGTCCTTCAATCTAACAGATTGTAAATAACACTGGTTTTTAAAATTTGCTAGCCAAAGCACCGGAGTAGTGGGGTCCCTTCTCTAGAAAATCTTGTCCTTGCGAAGTTTCCATAGTTCCCATGCAGCAATGAGGGAGGCTTCCGTGATGAAATCCAGGCCGTGCACAGCACTTGCTTGGACGAACGGCTCTGTTAAAGGCAAGCTGTTGTCCCATGTGAAGTTGATGGAGTTCCAGAACTGCATTGCAAACGGACACTCAAAGAAGAGGTGATCAATGTCTTCTTCTAGTCCAGTGTTGCACAAAACACATAGGGTGTCATCTTGGAGGTTGAGGTGCCGTCTTCGAAGCATCGTCTTTGTATTTAATTGGTCGACGAGAATTAGCCATGCAAAAAACTTGACCCTTGGCATGCAGCTGGACTTCCAGAGTGCTTTGTAGAATGGATGGGCTTCTATTCCACAGAAAACATGTGCATAGAACCGGCAAGAAGAATATCTGGCTCCCCAAATTGGCGACCATACATCTGCAGCATTTTCATCATATGCAACGTCTTCTAATTAAGTAGCTTTGAAGCTGCAACAATTCATCATGGGCTTGAGTGGAGAGTGGCAATATGAAAATGTCGTCCATATCTTGTTCCAACATCAAACGTTGCACAGGGATGGAGCTGTTCCGTGCAAATGAGTGAAGTCTGGGGTATTGCACTGATAGGATGGAGTCCGACCAGAGATCGTCCCAAAACAACACTGTTGAACCGTCACCAAGTGCACACTGCGCAATACCACTGTAAATGACATTGAGGCGCATAACGTCACGCCACCAGAAGGATCCCAATTCCCTGCACTCGTGGGGTACTTTGCCCTCATAGTATTTGCTCCATACTAGCTGAACCCAGGGGATATCTGCTTTATTGTAGATCTTGTGAAGTTGCTTCAGAAGATTTGCATCATTCTGCAGTCTTAGGTCGATGACCCCAAGTCCCCCTTTCTCTTTAGGTTGCATGACTGTCGGCCATGCCACTAAATTGCCACCTTTCGCAGTATCATCATTTCCCCTCCACAAGCACTGCTTACGTGCAGATCAATATTATCGATGAAGCCCTTAGGAACTTTGATAGTGCACAAAGCGTAGGTGACAATAGGAGTGATTGCCGAGTTAACCATTTGCATCTGGCCAGAGTAGGACAGCCACGTGGAACAAGCGCTTAGCCTTCGCTAAACCCTGTCCATGATCGGTGACAGATCTTCTAATCTTGGCTTAGTAGTCCCCATGGGTAAGCCCAAGTAGGTGAAGGGGAGGGTGCCAATTTGGCATCCAAATGTGCTTGCAAGATGTTGCATCTTCTCTGGTGACACATTGATCGGCATCATCTGTGATTTAGAGTAATTTACTCAAAGTCCCGTGGCAGCTTCATAGCTGTTTAAGAGAGCTTTCAAGAAGAAAAGCTTATTTGCATCTGCTTGGAGGATAAGCAAGGTATCGTCCGCATAGTGGATTATTGGGAATTCTTCATCTTCATGTGGGATAGGAGCCCGTAGGAGACCTATTCTTGCTGCCTTGTTAACCAGCACATGTAGCAGCTCTGCTGCAATGACGAAGAGCAAAGGCGACAGTGGGTCTCCTTGTCTGACGCCCCGCTTGCATTTGGAAAACTTCCCGGGGACACCATTGAGTAGGACCGCAGATCAACCAGAGGAGAGGATGGCACGAGTCCAGGAGAGCCATTTGTCTGGGAAACCAAGCTGTTGCAGCATCTGAAGAATTAGATCGTGCTCTATTGTGTCAAACGCCTTCTCGAAATCAAGTTTAAGAATAATGGCTTCTTGTCTGGAGTGGTGGCACTGATGAATGTACTCAAAACCCCACGCTAGACAGTCTTGTATCGTTCGGGAGCGGATGAAGCCATATTGGTTGCTGTGAACAAGCTTGAGGATAACTGATTGCAGTCTATTAGCTAAGATTTTGGTGAGCAATTTGAGGCTAATATTTAGGAGAGAGATTGGTCTAAAATCACTGACTGTCTCAGGATTACTGACTTTAGACACTAGAGTGATATAGGAATTGTTTATGCATTCCAAGTTTGCTGCACCATTATAGAATTCATCACAGAGAGCATCAAAATCATGTCTGATAGTCTGCCAACATTTCTTCATAAACATACCGTTGAAGCCATCTGGCCCTGGCGCTTTGTCTGTCGGCATATGTCTGACAATTTTATCAATCTCAGCATGCTGAAAAGGGAGAGCTAGCTCCTCCGAACTCGGTACAGTGGCGACAAGAGACTGTAGATCAAAAACCATCACAGGGTTTTAGGAGACCCCCATGCGTTTCTTAAAGGCATTCCAAAGGAGCCCAGCCTTGCCTTCATGGTCTTGGACCCAGTGACCATCCTCGTTCAGAAGCTGTGGGATCGAGTTTCTTCTGTGTGAAATGGTTGCCATGCCATGGAAGAATTTAGTACATTCATCCCCAACTCTGATTCTATTCACTGTGTATCTCTTTTTTCAATATAGATTCTTGTAATGGAGGAGAGTAGCCAGCTGGTGTTTCACTAGGAGCCTGAGGTTAGCTTCTGGGTTGAAAAGCGGCCTTCTGTCTTCAAGGACATCTAGGAACAGGGTCACCTTGTTACAATTGGCAATCAGAAGGGATAGGATGGAGAGGCTCCGACTCCAGACCTTCAGGGTGCTTCTTAACTTTTTTAGTTTAACTAAGATGCTTCTTGTCGCTGAGGTAGTGAAGGTCGGCTGAACCCAGTGACTGCTGACCGTGTCTAGGAATCTTGCATGTTCGACCCAAAAATTCATGAACCGAAAAATGTTGGAGCGGGGAATATTGGTGCCAATGCTGACTTTGCATGGGATGTGATCTGAAGTGATCTTCGCCATTGGGGTGACTTCAGAGTTGGGGTAATCTATCGTCCATTTTGGCGACGTGAAAAACCAATCAAGTTGTTCTGGCAAGGGATCATGTTGCATGTTAATGTTACTCCACGTGAAGGCCCGGCCTTTCAGCTGGAGTTCAACGAGGCCGAGGTGACCAATTGCATCATTAAAAATCAGTGTATCAGCCAAATTGCCACCTGCTTTGTTGTGATTACATAAGGATCTGTAGAAGTTGGAATCCCCCAAAAGAAGCCAATTGCCTGTGTCAGCAATGTAATGATTTTTAAACCAGGCGATGAACTCTGAGCGAGCTGGTTCGGCACAGGGGCCGTAAACATTGGTCAAGTACCAGGTATCCAAATTTTGGGCAGAGGTAAAAGAAATAGTAATGCAAAAGGACTGCTTGTCGATGACCTGACCCAAGAAGTGAGAACTATTCCACCCAATCGAGATGCCACCCGAGGAACCCACAGACGGTACAAAATCAAATTGGTCATAACGTTTGGGGGCGAATTTCCTGATAAACTGCTGATCGAAATGTTATTTCTTTGTCTCCTGGAGACAGAAGACTGAGCAAGCACTCTCCTCTATCTTATCACATACTGCATCCCATTTCTCGGAGCCATTAATGCCTCTGATGTTCCAACACAATATATGCCAATTTCTATTATTCATTAAAACAGGGATGGATAGGAGCTAAGACTGATACGACTAGCGTATGCAGGGAAAAAACATGTGCAACAGGGAAAGACCAAGTCAAGCGACCAGCAGTACTATGATCATGATAAACTATAAGCAAGATGCCACCATGATAAAAGATAGACGCATGACTGAACATGTTCACGAGGATTAACAGCATGAAAATATTTAAAGCAGTACTTAAGTTCTCGACCAAACGAAAGACGACAAAGGGAGACGAAGCTCCAGAAAGAGAATTAAACGGATGGATCTTCATTGGGAGTAGGATTAGTAGAGGGCGCCTGCATCAGCGCGTCTTGGCTTAGCTCCTCAGGAGCTATGCCACACTTGACTCCCCAGCCCCGAAGGATCTCAATCGGTACTGGACCTGCCTTGCCTGTGGCTTCGTCAATCAGCACCACACCGAGCCTCTTCCCCTTCCTCTTCTTTGAAGGCTCTTCCTCAATTCTAACTGAATGAAAGCCATCTCTGCCAGTGCGGATCCTGGTGCTGCGCCTGACCGAGGACTCCACTAGGGCAGTGACTGAGCTATCTGCCGGCGCTGGTAGAGATAGGACCTTCCTGGGACGACCAGGCCTCCTTTTCCGGCCTGCTTCTGGAACCAGGCCGGGCTGGGATGACTGGCTTTGAAATTCAAAACCCCTTGGGCCCGAGGCAGTTGGGCTTTGTTCAGCTGACCTGTCTTGCGAGTAGCCCAGGATGATGATAGGAGCTGGTGCTCTTGGCGTGCGGCGGCCAGAGTTGCAGAGCCAGGACATCGAGGACAGGTTTCCAGGGAACAAGCTCAAGGCCTGTTGTTGCAGCAGGTACAAGGTTTGGCCTGATGACTGATCTGTCCACCCCCAATCGGGTTCTGAATGACAGACGAAGCAGAGGCGAGAGCAGGATTTTCTTTGGGGTTTTCTGAGGTGGGGAGGGGCGAATGCGGATGCGAGCAATCAATCAATAGATTGTTCCTGTTCCGGGTTAAACGAAGTTGGAGCGTCCGAAATTTCAGCGCGAGAATCGAGGCGCAGCTCCGCTTCCTTGGCTTGGGGGATTCTTGTGTTGGCATCCAAACCAGACGAGGTGCAGCACGCGTCAGGCTCAGGCGTTTTCCTTGGGTCAGCGAGCTGGGCTGGGCTGTTTCTACTTGATTCGCAAATCTGGGCGCCCGGACCAGATTGAGACGAGCATGAGGACCGCACTCCTTTCTGGTGTGGCCAAAATTGTGACAGGCCCAACAACAGATTCTCCCTGGGCACTTTTTTCTTAGGTGGCCAATACTTGCACAGCGAGAACAGAAAGGCCCAGGAGCAGAGAGAGTAGTGGTGGGGTTTGAATTTTGAACTACGGCCTTCTCCTGGTTTAGAAGGTCACCTTGAGTGGCGGCGAGAAAGGCACCAGCCTGGATGCCAGGAGACCGTTGCATCTCGGCTTGACCAAGAACACGGGCATGATCATCATCCACCTTGGCCTTGATGTTCCCAAACGAAGGATTTTCCAGAGCAGGATCAAGGGAACATGTGAAACAACCAAAGCGCGCGAATCTGAGGAGAAGAGACTTTTAGAGGTTGTTGGACTAAAGGTTTAGCAAATCTGACTTTCTTCTTAGGTTGAGGAGTCTTGGCCGCAGCCTGCTTAGATCTCTTGTAAACAACCTTAGCCCACTCCTTCTCTTGTTCTTCCTCCCAGGCACGCTTCTCACGTTCCCAGTGAGGAGTGCCATTATTCCAGAGATGGAAATATGCATCAAAGGAGGAGGTGATCACACGGCGAAGATTATAAACATGAAAACCCACTTGTTTCGAGAAAACCTAGAACCAAAAATGATTATTGCTCAAGAACTTAACATGAAAATCAAGGGCTCGGCCTCCCAAACAAGATTGCAGGGCAAGAGCAACAGAGTCCTCTGTCAACCGGAAGAGAAATCGCCGGAAGGCGACGAGGAGGACGATCGAAATCCAAACAGGAGGCCAGATCTGAGGAGGATCCCATGGTCTCCCAACGAACGCCGGACAATCACCACGGAGAGCCATCACCGGCGTCAGGGTGGGAGGGGGCGGCTGGGAGGGTGGGAGGGGAGCGCCATTCCAAGACCCCCTACTGAAGATTCCATCAAATTTGGAGTTGTTGTAATGTAAAGTAAGCAAATGGAAGAATACAAAAGATTTACCTTGCCTTGCCTCCTAAAAAGAATATTGTTAATAAATCCAAGATCAACTGTTTTATCATCGATATTCGATGTGACACTGTTCATTAGTTTCAAAAGAGAACAACAGAGACTAAAGATGCATAGAACTAGACATCTACTAGTAGAAAACTATCTAGCACTTCAGTTCTAATTTAACTAAACAACACCACATTTGAGGCTATTAATTTGAGTCACTGAGGGTTCACCAAAGAACATCACTTGTGTTGTAGATATCATGGAGTTTGCAATCAGAAACATAGTTTGAGAAGCACGAAGCATGTCAAGGTTCTCGTCGTACCTGCTTGTAGCCTACCCAATTACAAACTCATATTACTTCTGATTCAAGAACTCTTAGATTATAGAACTAAAATATAAGAACTCTTAGTTTATAGAGCTAAAATACAGAACGCAAAAGAATTGTACAACAACATGTATCTATGAACCATCATAAGCTCCCATTCATATGGTCAAATAATTTATAAGAAAGATAACAAGGTAAAAAATGAGACAAGAAATGAACAAGCCAGTTGCTTACTTCTTGTGATGAAAGTATTCAAACTTCAACTGTAGTACTCCTAGTGATACACAAAGATGAAGCCGTGAGGCTAGTTTGTGGCTAATCAAAATAAATTACTCCTATACATCAATCAATTGAGAGGATTACAACACACAACTGAATAAAATGCTTCTACCTACTCCGCATATTCAGAGTAGTCAGGACCACTAGATCTACTAATTTAATTGATAATTTAACTGAGATGGACGCAAGCGCTGCGGTGCTCGCTCAATTTCAATGAATAAAGAGGGGTAGGGTTCTGTATTGAAAGAAGCCACTTCTAGTTGTAGTTCAATACCAAGGAATTGGAGCTATAATACCAAATCTCAATTTTGTGGACATCCAAACACCAGAATTTAGGAAACCTGATTCCAATTCCCAATTCCTAGCTCCAATATCTACATCCAAATGGGGTATAGAAAATTATAGGTAAAGGAGACTTATAGGAGATCTACTCAAACAACCTAATCTCTTGTATTATCAGATTTAGGGATAGAGAAGGAGATGAGACATATGATAGAGATGTTGTAAGGTCAAAAAGACATGCAGCCACCTTCTGGGTGCTTCCATTATTGATGATGGCATTTCATTTATGCATGTGAAAATAAGTCCCCTCCTGCCTTAGACCATTGCATTGCATATGAAGGGCCTCTTTGGTTGGGCTTCCCAACCTACTTTGGCTTTAAAAAGCCAAAAGTTAACCTCAACCCAACTAATTTCACTGGCTGTGGAGTTGGGAACTTCAAAAAACAAAAACTACCCAACTACCACTAATTATGAAAATAATGATTGTTTCCCCCTCTATTCCAGTCCGCATCGTCGTGTTTTCTAGCGAGGTTCTACCAGCCGCTGCCCCACCGGAGCCACCCCGAGGCTTGCCGCCGCCCCACCGGCGCCGCCCGGAGGCTAGGCTCTAGTGGCGAGAGGAAGAAGATCTAGGGCGTGAGGCTGACGAGCAGGGTCCACTCGTAAGTAAGAGAGGGAGGAAGGTTGATGGTGAGGGCTGTGGATGACATGTGGGGTTCGCTTGTAAGTGTGATAGCTGATAACAACTTTTCTATAAGCCATAACTGTTCAACCAAACGACTTTCAACTTTTTTGTAGTCCACAATCCACAAAAGCTTTTCCATAGCCCACTAACAGCTCACAATAGTTTTTTTTCCAGAAGCCACAACTCAACCAAACACGTCCGAAGTGTAGATAGAAAAATGCATGCATAGTCTCACATGTATGCTCGGGTGTAATAGAGTCTTTATCCATAATATAACTATATAATTAAGGTCTTATTTAGTTTGTATGAAACTTGGTTGCATCATCTCAAAAATAAAGAGGTACATTATCCTTTTGGCACGCAACAGCAGTCCTTGACAACACAGTGGGCACCTTCACGCTTGTGGCCCTTTATTTCGCAATAAATGGTGCACTCCGAAGCTACGCAGGGTGGCAAAGCCGTCTCACATATCTCTTTTTGTGGTTTGATTCGGCCAGGGCAGCCTGCATGCATGCAATGCAACACAGTATAAGTCAAACCGAACATTTGTTGGCCACACTAAGTAATCTTTAGATCCAAAGAATAATGTAAAGTAAAAATAGCTGTGCCTACATCCTCCAGCTTGGCCAGATGAAAAGGTGCAAGACATGGTCGCAAGAACCAAGAACAAAGCAGCTGCCAAGTACATATCCTAGTCGTACATATCCCGACGGATGCCATGAACAAGAGAATATTGCTAATCTTTTGTTCGTGCGACGAGGATATGATGAGAGGATTACTTATGTCTATATATCACATATATATAGCGCATTGCCAACCTCAGGTGCGACCCTAAATTATGCCATCGTCTTATATATGTTTGATATCTTTGGGCTAGAGATGTGATTATATATATCTTCTATCTTGCACAAAAGATAAATGTAAGTATCCAAATGGATCTAGATATGTTTAGCATCTTTTCATAGAAGATAGAATGCATACCTCATCTTATGAACAATGGGTAGGAAATACAAGTTTGGCCATTATGTTCTGGCCGTTGTATGTCATTAATGAATAGCATGGTAAGGCTATAAGCCAGGTCTGGGATGGGCATGAGCTTAAGCTCACTTTTAGAAGAAATGTTTCCGAGGCTCTTATGAACATGTGGTGGGAACTTTGTGGTGTAATAGAGGAAACCATCATCAACGATGATGAGGATCAGATAGTGTGGAGCTATACTTCTCATGGCACTTACGCTGTCCAATCCTTGTATGCTAGGATTAATTGTAGAGGTGTGTTTTCGGTTTATATTCATGCCATTTGGAAGCTTGTGATTCCACCTACAGTACAGTTCTTTCTGTGGTTACTCTCTCTTAACAGAATTCTTACGAGGGACAATTTACAGAAAAGGAGGGATGTTTCGGATCCCACTTGCCTTTTTTGTAGTGAACAGGAATCCATTCGGCATTTATTCTTTGAATGCTGTGTAGCTGTGAGTGTTTGGAGTTTGGTTGCTGAGGTGTTAGGTGAGAATATTGGTGCTGATTATGAGTTTGTAGCTAAGTTGTGGGTTGCGAATAAGAAACATGTGGTTACTAATGTGATTTCATCTGCTGTTTTGTGGTCCTTATGGAAGTTAAGAAATGAAATTTGCTTTCAGGGGGTGTTTTGGCTAGGTACAAAGATGGTGCTGATCAGGATCGCAAAAATGCTAAGAGGATGGCTTTCAATGTTCAAGCAGGAGGTTGGAGTGTTGCTGGAGAGCAGAATAGTCAGGATGGAAGAATTATCAAGGCGCCTGGCATAGATCGAGGGGAAGGAGGAGGTGGCAACGGACCTGGAAACCATGGTGGACTCGGTGACGTAGGATCTGGAGAGCAAAGCAAGCCAGCCGCCAAGAAACTGTTGGGATGGGGGAATGAGATCAAGGTTGGAGACATTGGCATTGCAATCTTCGGCACTGGGCTCCGTAGCTGTGATTCAGTCTGAGGAGACGCAAGATAGGATTTGTAATAATCAGTGCGAGTGTCATTTGGGTGCTCGTCTATGACGTTTGGCCATTAGGCTTGTTTGCTGTGCTTTCAACTGTAAACTCTGGCGGGCGCGCCTGGTACGCTGTGCTGAATGCTTTTGAGTGCTTTATGCAAATAAAGCAGCGGAAACCTTTCATCTAAAAAAAATGCATACCTCATCTTATTTGTTTGATATCTTTTCATAGATTAGAATGCATATATCTCAGTAATGCAACGAAAGTGACTCGAGGCAGTTCGCTCAATCGATGATGCCAGCCATGTTCCCTTATACTCATTTGGGGCGCCTTAATAACAACGCTGCTCTTGGTCAGTACATGCGAGGGAGCGTGCGTTAACTGCAGTTGTGTATATATAGTTTTGGCATTTCGTTGTCAGTATTATTATGCCAAGTGCAAGTGTGTTGTTTTAAGTTTTGTTATGAGCATTCGTCAGGGCTAGCTGTATGATATATATATTGTTATTGTGTGCGATTTAGGGGTTTCCGGAAGGCCGTGGCATGGCTCAATTCTCTGTACCCTGTGTGTCTTGCATTATAGATGTACCAGCTTTATATGAGTTATGAAATTAAATGGCTATGAAACTATACAACGAAACTATGCATTGAGGATGGATATTTCATCCATGTTTCATTTCATTTTACGTGATGTAGCTGTCTTAGAAACAACACCATGAAACTTTACATTGAGAATTATCTTATTTAACTTTCATGGAACATGTATGCATGGCTGCACTAATTACTTTAGTTTACAGCAGCATTCCTCGCCATTATTTCTTTTAACACAGTAGGCATCTTCCTTCTTGTGTCCCCGTGCTCCGCAATAAGCCTTGCACAAATCAACTATGCAGGGTGACTTACTACTATAGCATTGCTCCTTTATCCCTCCAGGGCAGCCTATGCCAGCATGCAACAAAGTATAAGTCAAATAAGACGATTTGGTTGCAGTAACTGATCTTAATTTGAGAACAAAGAATAACGTAGAGTAAGCAAAGTTAGTGGTGCTTACAGCCTCCAGCTTGGCAAGATGGGAAAGTAGGCATGGTTCCAAGAACCAAGAACAAGGCAGCAGTCAAGTACACAATCCTAGTACATATCTTGATTGACGATGCCATGAAGACGAGAATATTGTGACTGTTTCGTTTTCCTGAGGATTACTTGTGGATATATCGCATATACAAAGGCACAACCAACATCAAGTGCATATTTATACTATCCGACGGTATGCTCTTTTAATATTTTTTATTTGCTGTTATATCTAAGGGATAGAGATATGGATATCGTCGAGCTGCACAAAGATATACAATTATGTATCTGCACCGATCGAGCCTAGATAGGATTGACATCTCTTCATACTGAACCGTAGATCGGGCTAAGCATCTTACTTAGGGTTCCTCTAGTTCACCCTGGCGCAGTTGCTCCGTAGCCTCATGGACGCCGGTGTCGAGGGAGCTCGGCGTGGTGGAGTCCAGCGTGGTGGAGAAGCTGCAGAGGCGACGGCGGAGTCGATGGAGCTTCCCGTCGCTGGCAGCACCCTTCTTTAGATTGGATTAGTGTTTCTCTGTAGGTGGTTACGGCGGCTCACGGTCAACCTCATCATTAGAGCCATGATCCCCACCTATTTTTTATAGTGCTGTGCGACAGGGGCCCACCAACTATATTAGGGTTGGGCGCCCCCGATCAGGGCTCAGATCCAAGGGCCCTATAGGCCGTTGAGCCTATTGGTGGAGATCAACTAGCATTCTCCTCCTTGATCTTACTACCATCTTTCAATTTCATATCATTTACTTTTGTTCATTCCATTATAGATTAGCGCATAGAGCATGTTTCATCATCACGGTCAATTGCCGATAGATTTAACAGCTACAACACACTACTCTATACTGAAATAGATACTTAACTTTGGGCCTTCTTTTGTCCAGGAATTTTAGGCTTTCCCTTAACCCCATGCTAGCTACATGTTCACTGAACATGTCGGGCGGTAAGCCTTTTGTAAGCGGATCCGCGAGCATCTTTTCGGTAATGATATGCTCAAGACTTATAACATGATTCTGAACTTTATCTTTCACAACATAATACTTTATGTCAATGTGTTTGGCAGCACCACTTGACTTATTGTTGTGAGCATACTGTACTGCCGGATTATTATCGCAGTATAACTTATGTGGTCTATAGATGTCGTCAACCACCTTCAAACCGGGATGAACTTCTTTAGCTAGTTCATCTGCCCCGTTGCCTCATAACACGCTACAAACTCGGCATACATTGTGGACGATGTAGTGACGGTTTGCTTTGAGCTTTTTCATAAAATAGCTCCCCCTGCGAAAGTGAATACATATCCAGACGTGGATTTTCTATCATCTCCCGCATAATCAGAATCTGAATATCCCACTATATGGAGTGAATCAGATCTTCTATACGTCATCATGAGGCCTTTCGTTCCTTGCAAATAACGCAAGACTTTCTTTACTAATTTCCAGTGTTCTGTTCCAAGATTGCTCTGGAATCTGCCAAGTAACCCGGTAACAAATGCCAAGTCAGGGCGTGTACATACTTGAGCATATTGCAAGCTTCCGACAACTGAAGCATATGGAACCATTTTCAATTTGATCGATCTCATACTGGTTCCTAGAGCATTTTAAATCCACATATCTGTTGCACTTGACTATAGGAGCAGGTGAGGGACTACATTTGTGCATACTGAATTTCTTTAAGATCTTTTCTATGTATGCCTTTTATGACAGTCCTAATACCCTCTACTTTTATCTCGGTGAATCTCGATCCCTAGAACGAACGAAGCTTCACCAAGATCTTTCATATCAAATTTTGAGGACAAAAACTTCTTTGTCTCCAGTAGTAGACTGACATCACTACTAGCAAGTAAGATATCATCCACATACAGGACAAGGAAGATAAACTTCCCATTCTTAAACTTTGCATAGACACAATTGTCCTCTACATTCTAAAATTCCTTATTGTCTGATCAAACTTTTAAGTACCACTGTCTTGAAGCTTGTTTTAATCCATAAATGGATTTCTTTAGGTGGCATCCCATTCGTTCTTTTCCTTCCATGACAAAACCTTTCGATTGTGCCATGTAAATATTTTCCTCTAAGTCCCCATTGAGAAATGTCGTCTTTATATCCATCTGATGTAATTCTAAATCGTAATGTGCCACTAATGTCATTATGATTCTGAAGAAATCCTTACATGAGACTGGAGAAAAGATCTCATTGTAATCAATTCCTTCTCTTTGCGTAAAGCCTTTTGCCACAAGTCGCGCTTTATATCTCTCTATATTCCCTTGAGAGTCAAGTTTTGGTTTGTAGACCCATTTACAACCTACTGTTTTGGCTCTTTTAGGAATTATTTCCAAGTCCCAAACTTTATTGGCATTTATAGATTTCATTTCATCTTCCATGGCCTCAAGCCACTTTGATGAATGATCAGTTCTCATGGCTTCTTCAAATGAGGTGGGATCATCCTCTATTTGAAATCCCTCAGTGTTGTATACTTCCTAGTCAACAGGAATAGCTGATTTTCGAACTCTTTGAGACCTTCTAGGGGCCTCCACATTTGGCACATCTTCTGTTTGAGGCTGTTGTTGCTCCCCCTCATGTGTGGCAGTAGGTTCTACAGGATCTTGAAGAACAGGTTCCTCATCGTCATTCATTGTTGCCACAGGCGGAATAACAACAGGTGTTGGCACCAAAGTATCTTGCACTGTCGGTGCAGCGACAGCAGGTAGTGAGAAAAATGGCTCGTGAATCATCGGAGTGGTCGCATACACCCGCTTCTCTTTAAGGTCAATTTCTCGAGCTACCATGCTCCCCCTCATCATTTCATCCTCTAGGAAGGCAGCGTGTCTCATTTCCACAAACTTTTGTATGTCTGTTTGGATAGTAGAAACGAAAACCTTTTGACATTTCTGGGTAGCCAATGAAATGGCAACTTACTATTTTGGGATCTAGCTTCCTAATGTTTGGGTTAAATACTTTAGCCTCAGCAGAACTCCCCCACAAATATAAGTGGTTTAGTGAGGGTACTCTTCCTGTCCACAACTCATACGGTGTTTTGGGCACCGACTCACTTGGTACTCTATTGAGAATATGAATGGTGGTTTTAACGTCTCCATCCACAGGCTCAACGGTAAGGTGGAGTAACTTATCATACTGCGCACCATATGCATCAAGGTATGATTGCGTTTTTCAGCTACTCCATTCGGCTGAGGTTCACCCGGTGTAAAATACTGGGCTACTATGCCATTCTCCTATAAGAACCTTGCAAAAGGTCTAGGAACTTGGCCATATGGGGTATGCCAACCGTAGTACTCCCCCCATAGTCAGACCTGACTATCTTAATCTTTAAATTGTGTTGGTTTTTAACTTCTGCCTTAAATATCTTAAATTTATCTAATGCTTCTGTTCTTTCTTTAATTGGATAAATGTAGCCATAATGGGAGTAATCATCTGTGAATGTTATGAATGAATCATAACCATCCACACTCTTTATAGGAAACGGACCACGGATGTCTGTGTGAATAATCTGTAAAATTCCTGCGCTTCGTTTGGCATCTTTCTTAATTTTCTTTACATACTTTCCTTTTATGCATTCTCTGCATTGTTCTAAATCTAAGAGCACTAATGGAGGAAGAATATTATTCTTAACTAGTCTTTCTATTCTCCCCATCGAAATATGGCCTAAACGATAGTGCCATAATTTCGACGACACATTGTGAGCTCTCTTATGCCACCATTTCTAGAGTAACTCTCTCTCTCACCAGCTGCTTTATCAGTTGGGTCACATATCTTTGAAGAACTAGTGAACTAACTCTTTATTCTATCGAGGTACTCGGTGGCCGTGTCACACTCTGGGATTGAGCCCACAATTGCAGGCTCAATTATGTTCTTTATCACAACCAAACATTTCTTGTTGGCAGTGACCCACTTTCTATGCTCAAGGTCATAGGACATCTTTTTGGGATTCAAAATCCCTCTCTTTAGTTGCCCAAGTGGCATCAGACTTGTTTGTCTCCCTCACCAGTACCACAGGCTCAGTGGGACATGGTGAGGTGACTACCCTATCCACCTCAGCCAAGATGAAGGCCAGGTCAATCTTTTTCTTCGATAAAAAATAACAACAATTGCATGCCTTAATTCCAACGTTGGTCAAAATTAAAACATACAACTGTTCTTATACACTAATTTTACATCACCATTAGGCAAAAACAGAATTAATGTATAATATCATTAAAATTACGATATTGTTATTAACAACGTTGGTAAAAAAATAACAACATCATAATCATGTCAAATTTCTTTTTCTCCAATTATACAACTATTCTTATACACTAATTCTACATCACCATTGGGCAGAAATAGAATTAATGCATAAAATCATTAAAATTATATTATTGTTATTAACAACGTTGGTCAAAAAATAACAACATCATAATCATGTCAAAGTCTCTTTTTCTCCAATTAAATATCACGTTGGTTCAAAATAACTAGAGAATAAATAATTTCTTTAGCAGCAGAAACATGAAAAAATCATTATCTATGTTTTAGAAGCATTTAACTTTTCTCAAATATTCTCTGTTAAAATTATCCCGTTGGTTCAAATTTTAACAGAGATATTAAACTAGACAATTCATCAAAATCTGCTTCTGAAAATTAAATAAACTTCAAGTCTTTTCATGCTATTCTTCTGGCCCGGCCTACTACAGCTGTAAAATGGCCCAGCAAGCCAGCGCATTGCCCAGCCTAGTGGAGCAGCAGCAGCACGCAGTAGTGCGCGCGGCCCAGCAACGCGGCAGTGCATCCCAGGCCCAATTCACGCGTGCGTCCGCTCGCGGCGCCTCCCCCACGCCCAGGCCGCAACCTGGGCCTAGACCGGGAAAGTCCTCGTCGGCCTAGGCCAATTCTGGCCCGGTCATCATCACTCGTCCATGCCGATTGGACGGTAGGGCGCTCGGATAAGGAGAACAAAACCCCGCCCGTGGCCAGCCTGCCTCCTAAAATCCTAGTATCTTTCACTCTGTTCCCCTTCCACTCTCTCTTGCCGAGCGGCGACAGCGACGGCGGCCATGGTGGCCGTCAGCGCCGGTGAGGAAGACTGCCACTGGACCAAGTCCGGCTCCCCTTCCTCCTCTTCCTTTCTCTTTCTTAGCCTCGTGAGCAACAGAGCATAGCCGAGCTAGCGAAATGGTGGAGCGGGTAGCCATGGCGCCGTCGCCGGCCCCTTCGTCGGAGTGCGTGCTCCCTAGCAGGTGAGCGTGCCGCCGTTGAGCGGCCTGGTCGCGGCGCCCCTTTGGCCGAGCCTAGGTCAGCCCTACGCTGGCTCAGCCTTCTTCTCTCGCGCCAGTGAAGGGTCAACCCTATGCACGGTGAGGTAGGTCTCTTTCCTCTTCTTCCCTGTCCCCTTCTTATTTTGGATTTGGATTCTACTTCTCTTATCTGAACCGATGTTGGGGATTGGTGTTTAGATCTAGGGTTAGGGTTTGGAATCCGACCCACTGTTCTTCTTCCCCAGAGGTTCTTCATGGGTTTAGGGTTTGGCTTTGATTCTCTTCTAGGCTGAATCCCTCTTCTTTTGTTCTTTGCTTCACCCAATTAGGGTTAGGGTTAGGGAACCCCTTCTGTCTGATCAGATCCAAAAGGATCTAATTCATTCTTTCCTTTTCTAATCGTTTGTAGTCCCTTCCCCTCTTCCCCTTCTCTTTTGGATCTTGAACCGATTTGGGGTTGGGGTTAGGGTTCGGGTTAGGGTTACTGTTCTTCTTCCCCGATGGGTTAGGGTTAGACTCACTGGAGTCACTATGCATCTTTCCCAGCAAGTGCTTCGTGGGTTAGGGTTTGGCTTTGGGTGCTGAGACCCCTTTCTCTTCTCTTCTCAGATCCAAACAGGGTTTGTTCTTTTCTTGCCGCACATCGACAAAGACGGCGGTGCAGCACCTTTCCCCGCACGGTGGCGGTGGTAACCGGGAGTTAGTGACGCCCGCCACCCTCGGTGTCTTTTCAATTTTCTTTTACCCGGTTAGGGTTGGGGTTTTAATCCAAAATGGATCGAACCCTTGTTCTTTCTTTGATTTCTTTTCAATACTTTACCCCATACTAGATCTACACACTGGCAACCTGGCTCTGATACCATTGTGAGTACAAACAACAGTGCCTCTGAACCATAGATCGGGGTAAGCATCTTACTTAGGGTTCCTCTAGTTCACCCTGGTCTAGTTGCGCCGTAGCCTCGTGGATGCCGGTGTCTAGGGAGCTCAGTGCGGTGGAGTCCAGCGTGCTGGAGAAGCTGCAGAGGCGACGACAGAGTTGGTGGAGCTTCCTGTCTGTGGCAGCACCCTTCTTTAGATCAGATTAGTGTTTCTCTATAGGTGGTTATGGTGGCTCACGGTCAACCTCATCATTTGAGCCATGGATCCCCACCTATCTTTTATAGTGCTGTGCGACAGGGGCCCACCTACCATATTAGGGTTGGGCGCCCCCAATCAGGGCATAGATCCAAGGGCCCAATAGGCTGGCCTATTGGTGGAGATCAACTAACATCTCTCTGTCCGAATGTTGTTCTAGTGTTCAAAAAATTTCCCATAAAGTGTGTTGCAAGCCTACGACGTTAGTCTACAACTAGGCAGCATCCTTCCACTAGAAGTTGGTTTACAAGGTTTTTCATAATGTGAATTTTTAGATACACATCATGCTCATGATGCTTGTGAAAAAAAATTTGTCATGTTTGGGTCATGACAACCCCTCTATTTATAGAAAGGGAAGAAGAACTAGCCGTTACGGGCCAAAGATAGGCCCTCTGCACACCTGGTGGTCCAACCACCCGGAGGCCCAATGGTCGACTACCATAGTCCAATGGCTCAATCACTCGCCTCCTGTTTCGTGCCCCTAGCCACTCAACCTAGACATCGTTGCCACCCAGCTCCATTAGGCAAAAGCAGGGGCATCGCTTGTGCTGAGGACCCTTGGAACCAGGCTTCACTCAGCTCTCTAAATCATTGCTTTGTCCCACCGAGCTACCATAAAGCCTCAAAGGGCTACTATTGGGGGAAGCACCCTCACAGGGACACCCCCTTCCTTTCCTTCATACCTTCGGATCTAGAGCGTTGTTCGGCTAAACTCCGCGAAGCCTCTTTTGCATGATCTGGTGGCGAAGGTCATGGACCTAGATCACCTTCACCAGCCACTACATAAAAAATGATTTTTAGCAACAGGATGAATTTTTTGTAGGGGTGGCTGGTGCTGGAGCCGCCCCGCCCATACAGTGGCGTGCTCGGGAGCCCAAACACTAGCCGCCCCTACAAATGGAACAGCAGGGGTGATTGGTGATACGAGCCGCCCCTACAAATGGGTCTGATTTGTAGGGGCGGCTCACTTACCAGCCGCCCCAAGCGTTTCTATTTGTAGGGGCGACTGGTGATTGAGTCGCCCCTAAAAATGCCCCCGTATAAAATAGCTCCGATTTGTAGGGGCGGATCAATCACCAGCCGCCCCTATAAATGACCCACATATAGCACAACTGCAGCACCTTCTTCCTCCTTGGGTCACTCACTCCAACCCGTGAAAGAAAGGTGGGGAGGCCTTGGGCACCTCCCAAAAATTGCTCTACTAAGGGGGGAATGTTTTAGTCTCAAATCCTTTGGTGGAGAGGTTGTAGAAGGTAAGAAAATGCTATTCCACACTTTTTTTTGAAGTTTTAATGGTTGGTTAGTCAGTAATTAAAGTTTTGTTTTTCTCTCTCTTCTATGGTGCTTGAGCTACTTATGAAGCAAATTAGACCCAAATTTTAAATGTACTAGGGTAAATTAGGGAGGGGAACAAGATCATACCCTTATTTGGTCCATGTTTCTTGATTTTAGTGAATAATTAGTAAGTTTTATGCTTGTTTCATGTGCATGTAGATCTAGATCTAGGGTTTGGTTTTTTTATTAATTTTGTTTTTGTAAATTTATGTTTGATAAAATTGGACTAGGGTTTGTATGAAAGATATTGGGTAAAGTATAATTGTTGCTAATTGTTGTCTTTGAAATTGTTTATTATAATCAATAAATATGTATTTTAATTATTTATGGATAAATGGGCCATTAATTAATTTTCCTCTACCATGGTGTGTTTATATGCTTCATGTAATTATATTAGATTTATATTCATATATATCTGAAGTATATACAATTATTCTCAAGTAATTATTAATTTGATTCATTTTTATATATATCTGAATAAGTAGTCCTTTAATGTTTGTTTTGTTGTTGTTGTAAAAGATGAAGTACAGGAACTCTTGGATGTATGGTTCATTAAGGTTCAAGGCAGGTTTCCGTGAAGAGGTGGATAAATTTATTGAAGCTGCAAAGAAGCATGCAACGACATTGAAAGAGAATAAGGATACAATTATTTGCCCCTGTAAAGATTGCAAGAACTATATGGCATGGGCAGATGTGACTATCATCAGATCACATTTGATTATGCGAGAATTTGTTGAGGACTACACAGTGTGAATTCATCATGGTGAAATGGTTATTGTTAACGACGAGGATGAGGAAGAATATGACGACGAAACCATAGAATCCCTGTCCCAATATTCAGCAGAGCTTGATGCACGAATGTATTTCAAGTTTGATAATGAACAAGCAGGTGATGCTGGTGGTTGGGATGGTAACGATGAAGGTGGTGCCAATAATGATGGTGGAGCACGTGTCGGGGATGAAGATGATTTGGAGGACATGATTCGATCCCTTGGACCAGAGATTTTACTAAATAGCCCAAAAGGTCTAGAAAAATTGGAAATGGTGATAAAAGCATCAAAGGAGACTATGTATGGTGTTGGAAAGGGTTGTCCGACACATTAGACATTGCTACGTTTTGTGCTTGAGCTGCTCATCCTGAAGGCTAAGTACGGCTGGTCAGATTGTAGTTTCAATGATCTATTGCATCTCCTGTCATGGGTGCTACCACAACCAAACTCAGTTCCCACCAACACATACCAAGCGAAGAAGGTCATAAGTCCATTGACAATGGGGGTTGAAAAAATCCATACATGCCCCAACCACTGTATACTTTTTCATGGCAAAACGTTCAAGTCACTAGATAAATGTCCTCAGTGTGGGGCCAGCCTGTACAAGAACAATGACCTTTACAGTGGGGACGAAGCCTCCATGGGGAAAAAGAGGAATAAGAAGGGTATAAAAAAGGTGGTACACGAATCTCAGCCCCCAGAGGACACTCCATTAGGCAACGATGCAAAGCAGAGAAGAATTCCTGCCTTGGTAATGTGGTACCTGCCAGTGACCGACCGCTTGAGACGTATCTTCCTAAACCCTAAAGAAGCCACACTCATGACATGGTGGGATGATGAGCGCAAGGTGGATGATGATAAGATTACACACTCGACTGATTGTAGTCAGTGGCAAAGGTTTGATGTGAAGCACAAAGAATTCAGCGATGACCCAAGGAATGTACGGTTTGGCTTGAGCACCGATGGAATGAATCCCTTCAATGAGAGGATGAGCGACCACAGCACATGGCTAGTGATCTTGACCATGTACAAAATCCCAACATGGTTGTGTCAAAAGAGAAAGTACCTTCTCCTCACTATTCTTATTTCTGGCCCTAAACAACTAGGCATTGATATAGACATGTTCCTCGAGCCTTTGATGCAAGAAATGGAGAGGCTATGGAGGCTTGGGGAGCAGATGTATGATGCGTTCCAAAAGGAGGACTTCATATGTAGAGCAATAATATTTGTTACTACCAATGATTACCCCATGTTATTTGCTTTGTCTGGACAGATCAAAGGAAAGACGGGATGCTTGGTTTGCTTGGATGGTACTACATGGGTGTACCTGGATGCATCCAAGAAGATAGTTTACCTAAGGAACTGACGCTTCTTAAAGACAAGTCACAAGTACCGCAGCAAATTGTTCTTTAGATTTTATGACAACGCCCCGGAGATTGAACCCCCTCTGGAGAGACGTCATAATGGAGAACACGTGTACAGAATGGTGAAAAACATACGCGTCGTCTATGGAAAGAAGAATCCAGATGGGATGAACAGAGATAGAAGCACACCTCCTATCGAAGGCGTACCTTTCAAGAAACAATCGATCTTCTTTCAGTATCTGCCTTATTGGCCAGACTTGGAGGTCCCCCATGCCATTGATGCTATGCACGTGCAGAAGAATGTCTTTGAGAGTCTCATTGCTACCTTGATGGACACAGGCAAGTCAAAGGATGGTCTGAAAGCACGGAAAGACATGGTGTAGCTAAATGTGATGCCACAGCTTCACCCGGTACCTGAGGCTAATGGAAAATACACTCTGTCCGCGGCATGCTTCAACCTAACACCAAATGAGAAGAGAGCTATATGCACTTTCCTGAGGGGGATCAAAGTCCCGACTGGGTTTTCAGCAAATGTGAAGAAGCTAGTGTCGATGAAGGACTTATCAATAACACACTGCAAGGCTCACGATTGCCATGTGATGCTGACAGTGTTTCTACCTATTGGAATCAGGGCAATAAAGCCAGAGTTCTTGAAAATGGCCATCACCCGCATGTGCTACTTCTTTTCAAAGATCTCATAGAAGATGATTGGCAATCAAGAGCTGAGTGACCTACATAAATTTGTGGTGGAGACACAAAACCAACTGGAGATGTGTTTACCTCCTGCTTTTTTTGATATAATGCCACATCTCATGATTCACATGGTTCATTAGATATAGGCGCTAGGCACTTGCTACTTGCATGAAATGTGGTCCTATGAGCAGTTCATGTCGGTTCTAAGTCGATACGTGCATAATCGAGCATACCCAGAGGGCTCCATGATAGAGGGTTACAGTACTGAAGAAGTCGTCGAGTGCTGCCAAGAGTACCTAAAAGTATAGAAAGGGATTGGTAAACCTGATTCTCATCATAAGGATAGGCTAGCTGGGAAGGGCACCAGTGGTAGAAAAGTGTTCATCGACCATGATTATAAAGAGGTGAGTCAGGCGCATTATAGTGTCTTGCAGAGTACATAACTGATGCAACCGTACATTAATGAACACTTGGCTATCATTATGGAGGAGAGAAATGGCTGTTCGGATGATTGGGTCATGAAATAACACAAGCAACGACTAACTACATGGTTGAAGGACCAAAACATACTGTCTAGAGAAACCATAGACTCTATTACCATCAGTAAGTTGGCGGAGGGGCCATCGAGACAAGTGACATCTTAGAATGCTTATGACATCAATGGGTATACGTACTATACCCATGCAAAGGATAGTAAATATGTGAACCAAAACAGCGACGTTCGAATAGAGGCTCTCGATGGATTGGGGCGAAAGATCCAATACTTTGGCATCATTGAAGAGATATGGGAACTTGACTATGGAACGGATATAACGGTGGCCCTATTTCGATGCCGCTGGATCAAACAATGCCAACTGAACGAGATCGGATTGAGAGTCCTAGACCTCGAGAATCTAGGCTACCAAGATGACCCTTGGGTGCTCGCTTCACGTGTCGCATAAGTTTTCTATATGTCTGACCCACAAAGTGACCTCCCCCCGAAGAAGAAGACAAAGCACATGGTTGCCTCTGGGAAACAGCACATTATTGGAGTTAATGGTGTGGACGATGTTGAAGCTTACAATAACTACGACAAGATGCCGCTATTCATAGACTTTCCTAAGAAGATCAGTGTTGTGGAAAAGAACCTCCCCAAAGACATATTGCCATGGGAACAAAAATGTGTCAAAGGAAAAGTCGTTACAGCGGACTAGCTAGTTGTTGAGTGTTTGTGTAAGTGTGTGTTTGTAAGACTTTATTTATGCATGCGTGTGGGACTATATATTTATGTACGTGTGTAAGACTACATATTTTTGTATGTGTGTGAGACTACATTTATGCATGTGTGTGAGACTACCCTTTGCAACATCTAGATGACTCTATTTGAACATCCACTCTATTACTACTAAAACTTTATCAAATCACTTAACACTTTATAAAATGAAGAAATGATCAAAATAAAAGTAGGAGATCTTGACGAGTTATACAACTTTTATATTCATCACATTTACAGCTAAAATCATTTAGTGTTTGAAAATCAGGTTTGAAGTTGTCCTTTTCTGAAATTTAAAATTTAAATTGTTCAAAATTAGTGACAAAGATAGATGACTAGACTAAAATGATAGAGCATGATTTTAAAAAAATTTAGGAAAAAAAACCATCACATTTGGAGTTAGTATGAGGGAGAAAAACTTGTTACAAGTTTCAACCATAGATTAAAAAGAGAAATCACACTTGTTCATCATTGATCATCATGAACAGTTATGATTTTTCTTTTTAATCTCTGGGTAAAATTTGTAGCTAGTCTTTCTCCCTCATACTAACTCTAAATATGATGATTTTTTTTCTAAAATTTTCTAAAATCTTACCCTATCAAGTTAGTGTGTTGATTTGATCATTCTTTTCATTTGACAAAGTTTGAGCATTTCAAATTTTCAAATTTAAAAAAAATGACAAGTTCGAATGAGATTTTCAACCATTAAATGATTTCAGCTGAAAAAGTGATGAATACCAAAATTGTATAACTCATCAAGATCTATAACTTTTATTTTGATCATTTCTTCATATGACAAAGTGATAGTAAACATTGTTCACAAATCAACATGTTTCTCGTATAGTTCATGAAACTACGAGTCATATATGAATTTATGAATAATATTTATTAATACTTTGTCACATGAAGAAGTGACCAAAATAAAAGTTGTAGATAGTGATGAGTTCAACAACTTTTATGTTCATGACTTTTATTGTTGAAATCATTTAAGGTTTCAAAATCTTGTTTGAAGTTGCCATTTATTGAAATTCAAAATTTCAACAGTTCAAATTTGGTCAAATGAAAATATGATCAAAATCAAAGTTGTACATATTGATGAGTTCTGCAACTTTGGTATTCATGAGTTTTTCATCTGAAATCATTTACTCTTTCAAAATATTGTTTCAAGTTGAAATTGTTTGAATTTCAAAATTTGAATCGTTCAAACAAAGTCACATGACAAGATGACCAAAATAAAAGTTGTACATGTTGATGAGTTATACAACTTTTATGTTTACAACATTTTCATTTTATTTCATTTGATGTCATAAAATTGTAGTCGAAATTTTAAAATTCAAATTTTTAATTTTTGTTTTTTTTGTTTTCTATATTGTTTTGACTACAATTGTTTATATATATATTTCTTCATACATAGAATAATACAAAATATTATATTTGTGCATATACACAATTGCTTTTATATTACTTTGTGTTTTTATGATATAAAAAATACAGAATTAATAATTTAAAAAAAATATTTGTAGGGGCGGTTGGATCAGAAACCGTCCCTACAAATACATTTGTAGGGGCGGCTGGATCAGGAACTGCCCCTACAAATAGTCCCGAGTATAAATTCAAGGGCGAATGGGTATTAGCCTCTTGGGCGCTCTCTTCTTCCTCTGACGCCGTCAGGTTGCCCTGCCAACACCGCCTCTCGGACCTGTCCCGATGCCCGCGCCCCCTCCCCACACCCGCGTGCCCCATCTCCGCACCCGCGCGCCCCCTCCCCGCACCCGCGCGCTTGCTCCTCCCCGCCCTAGGGTTTCCGACCGGCCGGCGGCGCTAGTTTCCGACCTTGAGGTGCTGCGGCGCACCCGGCCGGCGACGCACCCACGCGCCCCTTCTCCGCACCTGCGCGCCCCCTCCCCGCACCAGCGTGCCTGCTCCCCGCCCTAGGGTTTCCACCGGCGGGCGGCGTCCGCGCACCTCCACCGGCGGACGGCCTCCGCGCACCTCCACCGGCGGGCGCACTCCTTCCCGTGCTCTCCGGCGTCCGCGCACATACACCGGCGTCCGCACTCCTTCCCGAGCTCTCCGATGAGTGTGCTGATGCTTTCTTCCAGCTCGTTGCACTGTTTTTTTTTTGTTTTTCCTTCAATGTCGATTATTTCTCTATTACTGTGAATTCAGCACCCACGACCTCTCGATAACTTGCTTGGTGTAGATCTCCATCCTCGTTGTAGTTTAGATCATCTGTTTATTTCTGTCTTGATGACTGTGCTGAAAATCCAAATTTGGGATCAACACGAAATCTTGGTTAGAACACTATCTGACCCAGTTACCCAGGCCAGGGTTCCTTCTTGATAAATCTGCATTCTTATGTGCACTGGCCTTGTAGTATTGACGTGATGAGTTTAGTTTCTCTTTTCTCACAAGCATACTGCTCAATGTTCATGATCTTGCGCTACACCACAATGGGCTTACTGTCAAGTGTCAACAGTTAGTCAACCGCGTACCATTAGACCAGCCATCAACATGATATTAAACAGCAACATTGTGAGCTCAGCATACATCCAGTTCCACCATCTTCAAAGGAGGTTTCCTTGGATGCTGATTCAGTTGTCTCTCCATGTCATCCTTGAGTGTATTGTCATGGGAACCGAAAAGCCATACTTCCTTGAGTTTTAGTTTAGAGAGATTCTTTACCTCAATGAACTTCAATGTTGACCCACTACAGCAGCGAGCTGTCAGTAGCTCAAGATTTTGCATTGCTTCGGATCCAAAAGATACATTTAACTTAGAGCTGCAAGTAATCTCGAGGATCTTTAACTTCAAATAACAGCGTTGCTGTATTCCATTCACCCAGACACAAAAATCAAGCTTGCCATCAGCACCATGATGTGGCTTGACAGAAAGGCGTAGAATACTTAATTCTTTTATTTCCCCAAGAACATTAATTACTTCAACTTCTTCTGACATGGTTATCTCCAGTTCTAACTTTGTGAGTTTGGGCGCCTCTTTGATCCATGGAGGTTTTACAGCATAGAAATCTTACATGTGTTGAAAATCTTTTAACATCTGAATAAAAATGTAAAAGTGCATAGTCAAACATATGATGCTAGCAGAGCCCTCCATCTTTTGTGCCTGAGCTTTAAGCACTTCCATGAGGTTATTGTGGTCAGGAAGCCATATTTATCATAAGCACCCACCTGCTGATGAACGGTACCATGGAAATGTTTTCGGCCTAATGATGAACAATGAAAAATACTTGTCAGAACTTCAAAGAAACAGTGGTGTTTTGGGAACTGATCTGTAAACAGTTAAATGATTTTTCATTCAGTTTACAGATCTGCTGGAAGTTACAGTAAATGAAGTTGTCTATAGATCATTGAAGGAAATAGAAGTTTTGACTAGCTGACATGGTTTTGTAAAAGAAATCAACAACAGTTAGCTGGAGAACCCATGTTTTAAATATATATATAAGCCGAGAAATCGACATAATATATCGAGTCTATTATGTATTTTTGGTTTGCCTTTGGCCTGTAAGATCTGCTGCCTTATTTTTAGAAGAGCAATTGCCTTGAATAACAGTCGCATGAGCTGAACTATTTTTAGAAGAAGAGCAGTTGTAGTGTTAATTATGCATACAAGTATTTAGTGTTAGTGTTTGTGGCTGTGCTCGGATGCCTTTCTTCCCCAGTGGTTGCAGCTGCTGCTGTTTGATATTTGTGTTCTTGATCTATTCAAAGCATGTAGGATGTACTTGTAAGTCGTATAGCACTATTGCACCATTGTTGTTGGCAAATTTCCAACTGTTTTTCTACTGTTTATTGTGTTTGCTAACTGAATGTGCATAAGACAATGCCTATGCATCTGCTGTGGTTTTCAACTAGAAGTGCACTTTGGATCAAGTTCTTGGGAACATAGATAGTTGTTTTTTATTTTCATTGCTTGCTGGCTATCCTCCTCCTCTCTCTACTTACTACTACTGCTACTTATTCTCTTCTGTCTTAGAAGGGCACCAGATTTTGTAGCTTCGAATAGTCGATATGCTTACCTTCTCCATTCTCCCAATCAACAATATTCTCATTGATTGGCCATTGTATAAACATCTCTAGCTAGTATCAGTCGGTCTATACTTTGCTTGATGTTGGAGTTTGCATTTCTCATTCGGTATGCTCACTTACTTTCTTTCTCACCGAAAGAAAATATGCTTACCTACTTCATTTTCCTACAACTCCTATTGCTACTACTTGCTACTCCTGCTACTACTTGCTACTCCTACTCCACTACTCTACTACTATACTGTCCTCCTACTCTTCTCCTACTACTCTACCACTCCTCTTCTACTACTACTCTCCTCTACTCCACTCTACTCCTCTCCTCTCCTAAGCAGCTGTTGCTTTTTTTGCTACTTCTACTACTTCCCTACTACTACTGTTTACTACTTCTACTTCTATCTTCTATCAACTAATTCTACTACTTCTCTACTACTACTGTCTACTACTTCTGATTGTCCGATTTGCCTATCAGGTTCGGAAGATATTAAGCATATGATGTTCATGTGTGATCGAGCAAAGTCAGTATGGCAGCTGTTGCTTTTTTTGGGAAGCAGCACCTGCTTTTTTGCCAAATCTCCCCTCTCCTCTATTTTTGCCACCTTTCCTATCCTCTATGTTTGGGAAGCAGTAGCTGCTTTTTTTACACTTTTTTCTTTCTATGTTTGTTAAGCAGCTGTTGCTTTTTTTGCCAAATCTCCCCTCTCCTCTCCTCTCCTTTGTTTTGCCAATGATGAAATTGTCCAAGTCCATACATTATATGAAATATGAGCTGATGATCAAGAACTTGTGAGGAACTTGACATCATTAGCAGCCGCCCCTATATTACCTTCTCCTCTCTTCTCTGTTATGATGCCTTGATGCTCCAAGTTCATGATCAAATGATGATTGACATGTTTCTATGGCCTCTACTACTGCTACTACTCATTTTTTTATACATTGTTGTTTTATAGGACTACTTTGGTTTATAGACCTTTTTATTTCTTATACCTTCTCACGTACCTAAAGCACACTTTCTTGCATCTATTAGAACAAAGCGCGAAACAATGTCGCGGACACCAGACAAGTGCCGAAGACAAGGAGAAGGGCTCATTCAATCCTTCTAGAGAGAGGGACAAGCTTAGTTTTGGCTTGGAAAACAAGGAGCACATAGGCCACACCAAGGGGCTAGGGAAAAGGATGACCTAGAAGCAAGGATTCAAAGAGGACAGGCACATGTACAAGAAACATGGCAGAGATCGGGAGACTAATCGTGAGCTCCAAGTAAAGGATCTAGTTGCGATGGCGCTGTAGGAGCAAGGACTGTCTATGGAGCCATGGATATTAGTGACGCCACCGGGAGAATTGGCATTTGTTGGCAGCCCTCCGAAAGTTCCTAGCAGCCAAGGTTCCACTGCAGCCACAACCCCCGTCGATCGCATACGGGAACCAACTAGTTGCACCTTGGTGTTTCTCAGCGGCCGGCAAAACACTATGATGGAGGTGGCAACAGGTGTGGCACATCCTCCCGGTGGCTTACACCATAATAATAAGATACCGCCGGACTACACTAGGGTCGAGGTGCATACCGTGAAGCCCAAGTTCATGTAGTGGAGGATAGACTACGCAACTCCCGAGGGGCTGTTGTTACTTGGAGACGTTATGGGGCAGTTCATCCTCTGGCACAAATGGGACATTATATTGACTACTTCTTCGCCGCCTCCCCCTCTCCCAAATTTGGAGCAAGTTGTTGAGGTCGGGGAGATATTTTCACCGTCTCATGACCACCACATTCCTGAGATGCCACATTCTTCCCTGCCTCCTAGCGAGCATGCGCCTGATGAGATGCCACAACCTTCTCCAGCTCATAACGAGCAAGTGCATGATGAGATGCCACGGTCTTCTCAACAAGCACAACCGATACATGAACAACGAGTGCCACCTAAAGAAGGTGATGCACAAGAAGATGAGGACGTGCCTGAATGGGAACTTCAAAAGAAGCATCCAATCACCATAAGGCCAGTTTATGTTCTGATGAAAGACGTCTCGTCAGTGTCCAAGTGGTATTCCTATGACCAGTTCAAGCCTGAGAACCAAGTTAAAAAGTCCTATCACGGGGTTCTGAGGAGGCCATCACTAGCAAACTCCACCAAATTGCAAAGCAGTATCCAAATGTTGATGCCATCAAATGGTCAAAGGATTGCCCGAAATCATATGAAAGAGGCAAGCCCTTCCTACCAAACTGGGACATCCAGCGCCTACCACTTGGAATGAGAAGGTTCCATGATTAGTACTTGCGTGTTCTCCCAACGAGCATAGACCTCATACAAGCATGCTTCCCCACCGGCACATTTGGAAGCCCAGCCGGAAAAATTGTCTTTGACTTCAATGACATGCACACATGCTTTCACCTAGGAGAAATGGAGATGAATCTAATTCGCACGTGGTGCTTGTAAGTCCTTGTCCTCCCGATATGATATGAATGTAATCTTTGAATTTTGTTATAATTAACCCACACCGTGATTTGTAGAATGCAAGTGCACATTGTCAAACAAATGCCAAGTGTGAAAGCCGGGTATCTAGACCCTCAAGCTATAGCCCAAACAAATTTTAATTACCCTAAACAGTTGAAACTAGATGCCAAAGAGCTAGCTGCTGCAAAGACTCTTCGAGAGAAAGAGCACATCCGTACGGTGAAACTAAGGGAAGAGTCCCTTAAGGTTGCGGCATACATTGCTCTGGCTTTCAATACTCTCCAACAACACTGTACTATATGGCTACCATACAACTTCGAGTAAGTTCAACTCTATACTTAAAGCTTTGTTCGATATATTTTATTCGATGCGAAAGAGCTTATCTAGTTCTATGATTAAATCCATGCAGCAACCACTAGATTTGTATAGCCGTCGATGTCGGGAGGAGCATGGCATGGGTCTTTGATTCAATAGATAGGGACCCGGTGACATACAAAGACTTCATATCGATTCTCAAGACATATACATATCGACAATCCTCATTACCTTATATGTTTGTATACATACTTGTAACATTCACTTTTGGATACTAACAAATTGTATTTGCTAAAATAATTCGAACAGGGCATTTAGGTTCTATGTCACTAATCATCATGGAAGGCATGATCCAGCAAGGAAGGAAAAGCTGGCTATAAAAACACTATGTGCGGTAAGTGTAACTTACTTCTTCAGTACTCCATTACATGGCTGTCAAAATCATTACTTAACATTTTCATATGCAAAACACACAGTGCCCCAAGTAGAAGCCTGGGAGTGTACATTGTGGATACTATATATGTTCTATGATGAGTAACACCGGTGCCTACCGGAGACACCCCTTAAGGGTAAGTTTCAACCTCTTCACCCGTAGTATAAAAACTTCGTACATGGTATGAAATACTAAACCAAAACTTGTTCTCTTGTAGTGGAAAGAAGAGAAAGGAATAAAAAGAGACCCATACAAGAATGACCAACTCTTAGAGCTCGTCGGCGACCTTTGCAACTTCATATTGGACCAGATTGTACACATCAAAGGCACCTACCATGACCGAGAGTCTGACTTAGGTAGAAATCCTTAGTACCAACACCTTCGTGCGACTGAAAGGCTAGCTCTAGGACGTTGATAACAATGTGTATGAAATTTGTATATTTAATGATAGATTGTATATATTCTTGTTGTAGCACCTGGTTTTAAGAACAAAATCAGATACACACCATATGTGAGCCCAAGAAGTCAAATCTCATATATAGCTACAAATAAGGGTAATATCAATAGACAGTGCTTAAATACATAACGTATTAGTATAAAGAGTATAACCTCAGAGTATAGACAGCGGAAAGACAACTCCGATCTTCAGGTGAAGACTCTAGTTCCATAGGGACAACTGACTGGTTGATCACAAGCCTAATTCCTCCAAACTCTAGCAATCTGGTACCCATCCGGGATTTTTCCAAATATGTGTAAAATAAAGCAAGCGTAAGTACATGTCGTACTCAACAAATATAACATGGGGTTCATGAGGCTCAAAAGGCTGACACTGGTTAACTGCGATTAGCTTTTAGTGAGTCATGATTTTAGCAATTGAGTAGCAACAAGTTTATCACAAGCCCATAAACACATGATCAGGTAAACATGAATAATAAATAGCATAAACAATTAACCATTAGTGAGCATCTTCATCATCCATATCATTAGTGCCCATCATCTATTCTGTAAGGGTTCCAAGGCCGCTCGTGACCATGAGCACGGCTGATATACTAGTTTTATACTCTGCAGAGGTTGTACACTTTCACTGCGAGTCGTGATTTACCCTTTCGCCCGAGGTAGCTAGTCTCTTGACCCACTTCCAAGGAAGGTCGGCAGGGTTCACTATGAAGCCTTTCAAAGGTTCGTCTAACAAGTTAGGGCCATTAGATTCACTCGGCAAACAGATATAGGAACCCCCCTATCAAATGGCACAATTCCATCGCGGCTATACACATAAGAGTAGAGGCTGTCCTATACCCGATTCAGCAAGCCATTCTTACGCCAATAAAGGTAACCACTAACAAGCTAGAAAAGGTCCTCATACTGAGCTAAAGCCAGAGCCATGTAGCCCTCACAGCTGTACTGTAAGTCCCGGATGATCACTTACAGATAAGTCCTTAGGGAGAGGAATCTAGAGCACCATAAAACAGCCCAATGCTCTAGCCCCCTTGTTCCAGGTTGCTAAAAAGCATCTTTTAGTGTTTATTTCATATTACATTAGTCAAGTTATAGGATCATGGTTGTAGTTGAGCACTAGCATCATACTACCCAATGCAATAACCCAAAGGTATCAAGGTACAGGGTAACAAAGTACTAGGAAATCCTTAGTGGCAGTCAACGTAAACACATGCAGTATGAATTAAGTGATTAATGGTGTATAGGACAACAAGGTTGATCCCATGCTATACTTGCCTTAAAACACCGATCCTTCGGTAAGCTTTAATCTTCAACGTTCTTCTTCTTGATCACCACATGTATCTCACCGACTAGACGTAATCATAAAACACCACACAAGCATCCATGCAATCATACATGAAGCAAACAATAGATCTAAATTAGAACAATACACCAAACATCAAATTAAGATGAAAAGTTTGTAAAACGAATCTACGTCTCGCTACGAACACAAAGACGCGAGAAGCACGCTAATCGGAGTTACGGTTGAAAAGATACAACTACCGAAAGATCTACTCATAAAACTATTAGCTTCATGTGTTTTAATTATATAAAAACATATATAAGATATTGTATAGAGATTATAATTTAAGTCAAATTTAGATTTGATTTATAAAACTAAAGTGAAACAAATCATATTCTATTTATAAAATCCAGTTGCATAATTATTAATCAAGATATGATTTAAACATGAAATTTTAGAAATAGTAATTTGGTAACCACTGTTACTAACGCGTAGATCTCGTCGATATGAATCTAACGCAAATTGAATGGGTCAAAACGGATCTAAAACACAAAAGATATGAAATAAACAAGATTTTCTTTATTAAAATAATAGATTAATTCTAACCTTGAATTTTAGAAGTTGAAAACCTACTTAACAGTAGTATGAACATGTAGATTATGAAATTACGAACCTAACGCAATTTGAACGGGTCAAATCAGACTTAAAACGGAGAAGTTATGGTTAAAACAAAATCAATTGTAATTCTGTAAATAGCTGAAAACGTACTTTTGAAGTGAACCGACTAAAATACGCTTTTAAAAGGAGAAGACGAAGTCTGGGAAAACATTTTGGATGGCGGTCTTACCTAGGGGTACCTCGGTGGTGTAGGAGGAGCAAGACGGCAACGGCAATGGCAACAGCGACGGCGATAGCAACGGCGAGAGAAAGGAGAAAAATATAATTTACTATACGAGGGATTTCCCAAACTAGGGGCTTCCCATATGGTAGTTTTGGTGTACTTTGCCCAAGGGGTTGGTTGATATATATAGGAAGAAAAACTTCCCATATCCACGTCAACTAGCGATATGATACTAATTGATGTTACCCCTCCCCATTTACTAATGGGCCTAAATAATCACTAAAGCCCATTAGTAAATAAATGCATGGGCCTTTAGGATTTATTAGGATTATTGCACATGGGCTTTGAGCATTGGGAAAAATAAGAGATTTATTATTTCGGAATTAATTAATTTTATGGATAAAATAATTGTAGAAAAGTCCAGAGTTAATATTTAAGCCACGAAAAATACTCTGAGACCTCCGAATATTTGCGAAAATTTCTCAGAGACAATTTGGAACATGATGAACCCAAATAAAGTATTTGGAGCTCATAAAAATATTGTTGGGAACTTGGAACATAAAAATTAAGGTGAAGGAGGTAGGAATTAAATTCCAGAAAGAAGCTGGAAATTTCCTAGAGATAGATATTCGTCTCCTAAACGTATAAAAAACACACATTTTGCACATAGAAATACGAGATGCGACCGACATGAATACAACAAACACGTTTCTACCTTATGATAAATTTTAAATTAATGAAAATTTTTATTTTTCTATGTTTTCATGTGCACAAAAATTCACAAATAAATCATTTTAACTCTATTTTCAAAAGTGGCAAATTTTGGGGTGTTACACTTGTGAATTGGACTTGTAATTGTAGTTTATATAATACTCTTGTGCTTGTAGTCTAAGGGGTTCGGAACGTTGGTCGCGGGGCGTTCAGCAACGCGAACGCTGGATGGAATACGCGAACACAAACAGTGTTCTGGTCGAATTTAAATTTTAAATTTGAATTTTTTTGCGAGAAAACATACTGTAGGGGCGGTTCTAGATTGAATCGCCCCTACAAACATGTATTATAGAGGCGGCTAGTACTACAGCCGCTCCTACAAATCTATTTGTAGGGACAGCTGGTAATACGAGCCGCCCTTATAAATCGATTTGTAGGGACGGCCTGAGAATTGTCCCTATAAATATATGATTTATAGAGACGGTTCGATAGGGGCGGCTGACCAAACCGTCCCTACAAAAGGTTACGAGCCGCCCGTAAAAATAGTTTCAGTAGCCGTGAGCGTCTCCCTCGGAACTCCCTCTGGGCCTCCAAGGGTATGATGGCACGGCATAAACCTGTTTTGCAGGCCAGAAGGCGTCAACAATGGTGGCATGACTGCAGACCCCTTTGTTAGCACCTTCGCCGCCCTATGACTGCGCCTCGATCAGGGCGCCTCTGTCAAGCGATGAAGGATATGCCCCCGTGACGCCAAGAGGGCGGCTAGAACAGGAGGGTCAGAAGTCTAGATTGCCTCCGAATGTGCCGGGAATATTCCTCTCTTGCGGATTTGCGTTAGAAATTTCACTGCTCGTCCCTGCAGTACACATACCACCACGATAGGGCGATTGCGTAATGGATGATTTTTATGGTCATTTATTCCACATTATATCATGCCTCCTATTCTGTGCCGCCTCTTTGTTTTCGTTGTGCGTAGCCCTCGGCCTCCACCCTCGCTCGTTACTGCATGTAGGGTCTGAAGGCAGAGCGCGAGTCCCACGAAAATGAAGTTAGGCTCTGTTTAGTTCCACTCTAAAATGCCAAATTTTTCAAGATTTTTCGTCGTATCGAATCTTTAGACGCATGCATTAAGTATTAAATATAAATAAAAAATAAAACTAATTACACAGTTTAGACGAAATTCACGAGACGAATCTTTTAAACCTAATTAGACTATGATTGGACACTAATTGCCAAATAACAACGAAAGTGCTACAGTAACATTCCGCCAAAAATTTTGCCATCTAAACGGTACCTTATCTGCTCAAATGAATTATTGAACACTAGTGTCTCCTGTCACGTAAAGCGAGAGGGGCGTTGCCTTTGTCCGAAGCATGCACGTGGAACATCAATTAAATGTACGTACGGCTATAATAGAGCTTTTGCCAATACTACAAAGTTTATTATTTAAATTTCATGGAACATGCATGGCTGCATTAATTACAGTTCACAGCAGCACTCCTCTCCATTATTTCTTTTAACACAGTGGTGACCTTTCTTGTGTCCCTTTAGATAGCAATAAGTAGCGCACATATCAGTTTTGCAGGGTGGCTTAGCAAAGTAGCATTGCTCCTTTATCCCTCCAGGGCAGCCTATGCCAACATGCAACACAGTAGAAGTCAAGTAAGACTATTTGGTTGCAGTAACCGATCTTAAATTTCTGAACAAAGAATAACGTAGAGTAAGCAAAATTAGTGGTGCGTACAGCCTCCAGCTTGGCAAGATGGCAAAGTAGGCATGGTCCCAAGAACCAAGATCAAAGCAGCAGCCAAGTACACAATCCTAGTACATATCTTGATTGACGATGCCATGAAGACGAGAATTTTGCTTCTGTTTCGTTTTTCTAAGGTCTAGCTATGAGAGGATTACTTATTGATGTATCGCGCGCATATAGAAAGGCACAACCACATCAAGTGCATATTTATACTATCCGAAGGTATGCTCTTTTAATATTTTTTATTTGTTGTTATTATATATATATGTTTGGGATAGAGATATGGATATCTTCTAGCTGCACAAAAATTAGTATACAATTATACTTATATCTGAACCGAGATCGATCTTAGATAGGATTGATATCTCTTGGTAGACGATGAAATACATATCTTAGTATGTCTAATGAAGCGGCTGTGCGTAGCCATATAACCCAACTACCAATGCGACTAACTGATGCTCAAGGCATCCGTCCCTCGATTGATGAATCATATTCCCCGAAATTAATTTGGGGCTTACTGCCAGTGTTATTCACTACTTGTAATGTTTAACACAAGTGCTATTTTAAGTTTACTTTTAGCAATATATACATGTATCAAAGCTAGCTATATATGGTACTTCATTCCAAATTGTATGACATTTTGATTTTTCTACATACAAAACTTTTGTTATATACAAATATACACTATGTCTAGATACATCATAAAAACAACGTATCTAGAAAACCCAAAATGCTAAATAATATATACCCTGAATACCTATACCTATTTTCGGTTAAATAGAAAACACTAAATAAGTATTTTTTTTATAGTTTTAATGAAACTGAGATTTATTTATGTTACTCTAAATATAGAGAAGTGAACAAAATGTGATTTTATACTTTTTATAGATTATTATTATATTTTTTGCACTGTAATCTCAAACAAAGTACATTTTCTTTGCATTTATGGCACTACAAGATTTGACCCTTTTAGCACCACTTGTTTTCGCAACACTACACAATTGGTTGCAATATGTGCTTCTATGGCAACCAATATTGTCGGGGACCTAACACCGGGGTGCCCCAGGAGGTGGAACCAATAACCATCGAACGTTAAAAACTTCTGGACGGACAAGGGCGCCGCTACGTTCCTTGCCCGAATGACGGGAGTTTGGTTCTGCCTCTCCCGACGCCTTTGGGCCAGCTCCACCTCGTCCGAGGGCTAAGGGCTAGTCTCCGCCTCGCCCGACGCCTTTGGGCCAGCTCCGCCTCGCCCGAGGGCTAAGGGATAGACTCTGCCTTGCCCGACCCCCGAGGGCCAGGCTCGGTCTCGCCCGAGGGATAAGGGCCAGCTCCGCCTCGCCCGAGAGCTTAGGGATTGACTCCGCCTCACTTGACCCCTGAGGGACGGGCTCGGTCTCGCCCGAGGGATAAGGACTGGACTCCGCCTCGCCCGACGTCCGAGGATGAACCTCGCCTCACTCGATGTCCAAGGACTGGTTTCGTCTTGCCTGACAACCTCTCCCCGTTCCCTCATGATGATAGGTACAGGGTAGGACAAGACGTTCGGGTCAAATGCGGCTTCAAGGACCATACCCTACGCCCCGGCAGGAAAAGTACTGCCAGGGAACGACGGGATGGGTGCTTTAGACCCTTCCGGGTGTAGCAGAGCCTGAATAGTGTTGTGGGCGCGTGCTCTTCACCCTACAGAGTTGTAGGCGCCGCCTTCAGCCCTCGGGCATGGAACCCGACGTAGACATACGACAACCACTACGGTCTAGAACAAGACTCGCGTCCTCCACAAATGACGGATATGCTATCACCACGATATGGTCCCAAGGGAGCGGCACCCGCTTCATGGCCCCTCGGGTCCACCAGATCGGAGTATTCGCTTCAGCCTCCGGACGCCCCCTCTGATCAAAAGGCTTTGCCCACAGCACTGCTTCCTGCTCCGACCCCACGACTCCGACCCCGCGACCAGGGCTCGCGGGAAGCCCACGGAGGGTGCTCTGAACCACTTTGAGAAAATGCTCGAGGGGCCATGCCCAAACCATGCTTTCCCGGCCAAGCATCTATACAAGGATTGCGGCCTCATGCGCAAATACTTGTCCGGGGGCCTCAACAAAGGGGAGCAGGGGAAGGAACCTGTCCCTACCACAGACGACGCAGAGGAGAAGGATGACGCCTTCCTGACTCCGAACGGCACCCTCAGGATCTTCGGAGGATCAGCGGCCTACGACTCCAAACGCCGCTAGAAGGTCGTGCGCCGCGAGGTCTATACGGCCGGACCGGCCACGCCTACCTTCCTTCGGTGGTCAGAATCTGCCATAACCTTCGACCGGACCGACCATTCGGATGCCGTCCCACACCCGGGAAGGTACCCGCTTGTCATCGACCCAATCGTCAGCCCAAAGTGGCTCACAAAAGTACTAATGGACGGAGGCAGCGGCCTCAACATCATGTACGCCAAGACGCTCAACGAGATGGGCGTCGACCGAACGAACCTCCGCCCCATCCGAGCACCTTTCCATGGCGTCGTGCCTGGTAGGCAGGCCGTGACACTGGGGCAGATCGATCTGCTCGTCACTTTCATGGATCGGTCCAATTACAGGACTAAGACCCTCACCTTCAACGTAGTGGGGTTCCCGGGAACTTTCCACGACATCCTGGGACGATCGTGTTACGCGAAGTTCATGGCCGTCCCCAACTATACGTACCTTAAGCTGAAGATGCCGGGCCCCCGCGGGGTCATCACCATCGGCACCTCCTTCCAACGCGCTTACGAGTGTGAAGTCGAATGCTGCGGTCACGCCTCCGTAGTCGTCACCTCCAAGGAACTCGCCACCCTCAGGGAGGAGGTTGCCGAAAAAACACCCGACGCCAGGAAATCGATCGGGTCGTTCGAACCGACAGAGGGCTCCAAGGAGGTCCTCATGGACCCCAGCAACTCCGAGGCTAAAAAGGTACGCATTGGTACCGCGCTCTCCTCCGAATAGGAAAGCACGCTCGTCGACTTCCTCCACGATAACAAAGAAATCTTTGCGTGGAAACCCTTGGATATGCCAGGCATCCCGAGGGAGGTCGCCGAGCATACCTTGAAAATCCACCCAGGCTCCAAGCCGGTGAAGCAACGCCTGCGCCGCTTCGACGAGGAAAAGCGTAGGGCCATCGGTGAAGAGATAGCAAAACTGTTGGCTGCTGGGTTCATTAGGGAAGTACACCACCCAGAGTGGCTAGCAAATCCCGTTCTTGTGCGAAAGAAGAGCGGGAAATGGAGGATGTGTGTCGACTACACGGGCCTCAACAAGGCATGCCCAAAGGACCCATTTCCTTTGCCACGCATAGACCAAATAGTAGATTCCACCTCAGGGTGCGAAACCCTCTGCTTCCTTGACGCATACTCCGGCTACCACCAGATCATGATGAAAGAGTCCGACCAGCTCACGACGTCTTTTATCACCCCCTTTGGATCGTTCTGCTACATTTCAATGCCGTTCGGTCTAAAAGAACGTTGGGGCAACTTACCAGCGCTGTATGCTCAATTGCTTCAGGGACCTCATCGGGCGGACCGTCGAGGCCTACGTCGATGACATCGTAGTTAAGTCCAAGTGGGCTGACCACCTTGTCACCGACCTTGAACAAACCTTTGCGAAACTCTGGGCAAATGGCATCAAACTCAATCCCAAAAAGTGTGTTTTCGGGGTCCCGAGGGGTATGCTGCTCGGCTTCATTGTCTCCGAACGCGGCATCGAAGCCAACCCGGAAAAAATCTCAGCCATCACAAAGATGGGCCCAATCCAGAACATAAAGGGGGTTCAGCGAATCACAGGGTGCCTCGCCACCCTCAGCCAATTCATTTCACGCCTCGGTGAACGAGGACTCCCCCATTATCGACTCCTAAAAAAAGCCGACCACTTCGAGTGGGTAGCCGAGGCCCAAGAGGCGCTTGACATGGTCAATCTACTTATAACAAAACCCCCGGTCCTGGTTCCTCCAAGCAACGGAGAATCCCTCCTACTGTACATAGCGGCCACCATGCAAGTGGTCAGCGCCGCCTTAGTAGTAGAGCGGGAGGAAGAGGGGCACGCCTTCAAGGTACAACGCCCTATATATTTCATCAGCGAGGTGCTATCCGACTCCAAAACCCGTTGCTCCCAAATCCAGAAACTCCTCTACACCATCCTCATCACCAAGAGGAAGCTACGCCACTACTTCGAGTCACACCCTGTGATAGGCATAACGTCGTTCCCCCTCGGCGAGGTCATTCATAGCCAGGACGCTACAGGAAGAACCGCAAAGGGGCACTCAAGCTGATGGATTAGGGCATTACTTATGCCCTCCGAACAGCGATCAAATCCTAGGTGCTGGCTGACTTCATCGCGGAGTGGACCGAGGTCCAGATGCCACCAGCAGTCGTCGATCAGGAGTACTGGAAAATGTACTTCGACGGATCACTGATGAAAAAGGGCGCTGGCGCAGGACTAGTCTTCGTATCTCCCCTCGGGGTCCGCATGAGGTACATGGTTCGGCTCCATTTCCCCTCATCAAACAATATCACTGAATACGAAGCGCTCATCAACGGCCTATGAATCACCATCGAGCTGGGCATCCGACGCCTCGACATCAGGGGTGACTCCTAGCTGGTCGTCAACCAGGTCATGAAGGAGTCGAGCTGCCACGACGCCAAGATGGAGGCATACTGCCAAGAAGTCCAACGGCTGGAGGACAGATTCGATGGCCTCGAACTCAATCACATCCCAAGGCGCCTCAACGAAGCAGCCGACGTGCTCGCGAAAGCAGCATCCGCCCGAGAGCCAGTGCCGACGGGTGTCTTCGCCAGCGATCAACACAAGCCCTCAGTGCACTACGAGGGGTCGGAACGAGCCGATGATGGCCCACCTGATCCGGCCCCGGGGGCCAACCCGCCGACTGCTCCGCCCGACCCTGAGGTCATGGAGCTTGAAGAGGATCCAGCAGCAGAGTTCGACCCTCCCAACAACTGGAGAATGCTTTACATCAACTACCTCCTCCGTGACACACTACTAGCAGACAAGATAGAAGCCCAATGGCTCACACGTCGCGCCAAGTCCTTCCTTCTTGTAGAAGGCGAACTCTACAAACGGAGCCACACCGGGATCCTACAGCTCTGTATCCCTAGCGAACAGGGGAAACTTCTGCTGAGCGATATCCATAGTGGGGTCTGCTGTCACCATGCCATGCCAAGGACCTTGGTTGGGAATGCATTCCAATAGGGCTTCTACTGGCCCACCACAGTAGCCGACACCGAGCAAATTGTACGCACCTGCGAAGGGTGTCAGTAGTACGCTCGGCAGACTCACCTCCCGGCCTAGGCGCTCCAGATGATCCCCATCACATGGCCCTTCACGGTCTGGGGGCTTGACCTAGATGGGCCACTCAAAAAGGCGCTCGGGGGCTTCACCCACCTGCTTGTCACCATAGACAAGTTTACAAAATGGATCGAAGCTCGACCGATCTCCACGATCAAATCTAAACATGCTGTGCTGTTCTTCCTCGACATCATCCACCACTTCGGAGTACCAAACTCCATCATCATAGACAACGGCACGCAGTTCACCGGTAGGAAATTCATTCGATTCTGCGATGAACAGCACATCCGGATCGATTGGGCGGCCGTCACGCACCCCCGGACGAATGGGTAGGTTGAGCGCGCAAACAGCATGCTCCTGCAGGGCCTCAAGCCTAGGATCTTCAACCGATTGAACAAGTTCGGCGCACGCTGGGTCGCCGAGCTCCCGGCGGTGCTCTGGAGCCTGAGGACAACTCCCAGCCGGGCCACCGGCTACACACCTTTCTTCATGGTTTACGGTTCCGAGGCCGTTCTCCCAACGGACCTTGACTATGGAGCACCAAGAATCAGAGCATACGATGAACAGGGGGCCGAGGCATCCCACCAAGATGCCATGGACCAGCTAGACGAAGCCCACGACATCGCTCTCCTCTGTTCAGCCAAGTACCAGCAGGCTCCACCCCTTCGGAATGCGTCGTCAATTGGGCCGCTGGGGGCACGGAATGCGCCACCCCTTCAGACACCACTACGGCTGCATCAGGCTGCTCCTGGCTTGTCATGGTCGTGGCTGCTTGCTCGTCGACCACCAAGGGCACGGGCGCCACTGCGGACGCCCCCAGACCAGCCAACGAGGCCGCAGCGGCAGCATCACTCCTGCCCAGAACAGGGGTGACGCCGGGCAGCGTGATCCGTCCCTCCTGAAGGGCAAGGCTCTTCCTAGGCGCTGGTCCCAAAGGGTGGCCCTGTCGCAAGAATCTGCAAAACGAAAAAAGAGCATAAGGTCGGAACGGAAAAATAAAGGAAGAGAACGAAGGGAATCGGTGATATACTCTAATGCTTTTGGTCGACGGGTTTGTTTCGGGGATGAACCCCCGGACCCCTGCTCCAACACATGTGGGTGGGACCGTTTCAAGACTACCCCCTGCTCCAACGCAGGGGGGCTCATCTCTCTCGCCTCCGGGGGCATGGCACCAGAACCGCTTCCCTCCATCGGCTCATGGGGTGCGGCGCTAGAGCCGACCCCTCCATTAGCTCACGGGGTGCGGCATCGGAGCTGCCCCCCTCTGCCAGTACCTCGGGGACAGCCGCGGATGATGGCAGATTCTCCGGCTCCCGTCGGACCCAAGGGCAGGCCCGGCTCCACTATCCCCGCGGACTCACTTCCCTCCGCATGGAACGGAAGGGGTCCCGGTAGGGACAGCGAGTCCTCGTTCACCAGGTCACCCCAATCCACGCTGGCTGCCGTCTCATCATCATCGTCGTCACCATCATCGTCGTCATCACTACTGGTCTCCTCTCCTCGATCGCAGGCTTGCTGCTTCCGTATCGCCTTCTTCTTCGCAAGCTCCCTCGTCTTCTTGTCCCAACCGGCCAGGGCGCGGTTCGCTGCCACCCGAGCTGGGTCCTTTGGCAGTGGAACTGGGCTGTTCTTGAAAAACAGTCCCCCCGACTGATCCCGCTATCCCACGGTTAGCGTAAGAGGATCAAAAATTTCAAGCGAAAGGAGGAGCAAGGAAAAAGAAAACTTACAAAGTCAATAAACCCCAGCTCCGGCCGCATCGCGGGATGTCCCAGCACCGGGTACACAAAGTCGAGGATGGCGCCAACAGAGTCCTTCGTGGGCTCCATCGCCTCCGTAATAGTTGTGCCACCTCGGAAGGAGAGAGCATGTCGTTGGCAAGCGTCGTCCTTTCGAACGATGCCTCAGGCACCATCTGATGCAGGGGAAGTGCGCGCCCATCAGCGGCGCAACCGTCCTCACGTGATAGGCACCAATAATCCTCGACCCCTTCACACCCCTCTCCTTCAGGGTTCGGAGGGCAGCAAGAAGGCCGTTGAGATTCTTCTTTTCCTTGGCCTTAACGCCCCATCCCCACGACTCCGGGGCCTCCAAGATGTAGCGCCCAGTAAAGGCTGGCAAGGGATCGGTGGCGTCATTCTTGATGTAGAACCACTACGAATGCCACCCCTTGTTAGAGGTGGTCAGACGAATCAACGGATACGCCCTTGCCTGGGTGCTGCGGAGGTGGATGCTGGTGCACCCCACCGGCGCATGCAGGTCCTCCTTCCCGACCCGCCTCTTCACGAGACTGGCGGCAAAGAGGTACTGCCATAGGTCAAAGTGGGGATCGATCCCCAAGAACCCCTCGCACAGGGCGACGAGCGCCGCAATGTGCTGAATCCCATTGGGGGTAAGGTGTTGAAGTTCCACCTGGTAGTAGTCCATCAATCCCTGAAGGAACTGATGGGCGGGCGTGGTGAATCCCCGCTCGTGGAAGTGGGTGAAAGAAACAACGTACCCTTCGGGTGGCTCTGGTTCCACCTCTTCACCGGGCAGTCGCCACTCCACGGTGGCAGTCAATGGGCGAAGGAGGCCTCGGCGGACGAGGCCCTCTAAGCGTTGACGAGAGATGTTGGATTTGTACCCCCGGGTCCATTGCGATGGCAGGAGTAGCATGGGGAACATGGCAGCAGCGAGTTTGATGGCAGAGGCAGTACGAGTGCAAGAGGCGCAGGCGATTGGCGGCGGAGGCTGAGGACACGACGGCGAGGAGGCAAAATGCGGAACCCTAGGGGCGAACCCCATGGTTTTATAGGGGCAACGGATGCGAGAAAAGGCAACCGTCTGCCTCGATCTCTGAGCCTGCCATGCGCACTGCCGCATCACCTCGCGGGATACGCGCGCACGATCCTTATCCCTTCCCAAAAAATTGCGCCAGATGGTTTGCCTTCCCCCAGCGGACCAGGACTCTTTCTCCATCGAGGGGACACGGGTCACAAAGCTTTACCCTCCGCCCCACCTAGGGTCCCGAAGCCAAAGGCCCATCCCAACGAGGGATAGGCCCGCAAACTACCAGGACTTAAGAACGTAACCATTACCAGGGCCTCAATCCACAGTCAGGACCTAGCCAGGCCGGCACTGAGTAAAAATCCCGCGAACGGAATACCACGATTCCCTTAAAAATGTCCCGTCAACAAAAAACCAAGTTCTTTAGCCTTACCCGCGAAGGGTCCGATACTACCCCCCGTGCGACTCTACTCGAGTCACCCGGGGGCTACACCGATCGGGTGCGCTCGCACGCACCCTCTAGCAAATTAACTTCGACGAAATTGAAAACACCCCCCGGATGATTCTGTCCGAATCGCCCAGGGGCTCGGGGGCTACTGTCGGGGACCTAACACCGGGGTACCCCAGGAGGTGGAACCAATAACCATCGAACGTTAAAAACTTCTGGACGGACAAGGGCGCCGCTACGTTCCTTGCTCGAATGATGGGAGTTTGGTTCCGCCTCGCCCGACGCCTTTGGGCTAGCTCCACCTCACCCGAGGGCTAAGGGCTAGTCTCCGCTTCGCCCGATGCCTTTGGGCCAGCTCCGCCTCACCCGAGGGCTGAGGGATAGACTCCGCCTCGCCCGACCCCCGAGGGCTAGGCTCAGTCTTGTCTGAGGGATAAGGGCCAGCTCCGCCTCACCTGAGAGCTTAGGGATTGACTCCGCCTCGCCCGACCCCTGAGGGACAAGCTCGGTCTCGCTCGAGGGATAAGGACTGGACTCCGCCTTGCCCGATGTCTGAGGACGAACCTCGCCTCACTTGATGTCAAAGGACTGGTTTCGTCTTGCCTGACAACCTCTCCCCATTCCCTCATGATGATAGGTACAGGGTAGGACAAGACGTTTGGGTCAATCGTGGCTTCAAGGACCATACCCTGCGCCCCAGCAGGAAAAGTACTGCCAGGGAACGACGGGATGGGTGCTTTAGACCCTTCAGGGCGTAGCAGAGCCTAAATAGTGTTGTGGGCGCGTGCTGTTCACCCTACAGAGTTGTAGGCGCCGCCTTCAGCCCTCGGGCACGGAACCCGACGTAGACATACGACAACCACTATGGTCTAGAAAAAGACTCGCGTCCTCCACAAATGACGGATATGCTATCATCACGATATGGTCCCAAGGGAGTGGCACCTGCTTCATGGCCCCTCGGGTCCACCAGATCAGAGTATTCGCTTCAGCCTCCGGACGCCCCCTCCGATCAAAAGGCTTTGCCCACAGCACTGCTTCCTGCTCCGACCCCACGACTCCGACCCAGCGACCGGGGCTCGCGGGAAGCCTGCTCACCGCTCTTCTCCGATCGGCGCACTAAGGGCCGACTGGAGCCATCCGACTGGGGGCTCCCCGTTCGGAGGGAACCAGAAGACGTGCGGAGAAAGGCAAGGCATGGCTCACAAGTCAAAACCACTATACCAGGGACCATACCCTGCACGAAACAATGCTCTGTAGCCATCCTGACATTGTACAGTAGCATCGATAGTATTGTAGGCGCTTATCATCCTTTCACACCCACCGGAATGGACAACAAGGCTTGGTAGACGTGAACAACAAGGCTAGGTAGCGTACGCACCCTAGCCCTCTCACTTGTAAAGCCGTCCCCTTCATCTATAAAAGGGGATGTGCTTCCTTCAACGAAGGGGCCGACTCTTGACGAACAACACACATCACACACAGTCAAGCTTCTATCAGGCTCTTGACATCCTTTCGATCCTTCCATCAGAGATCTGGGACCAGTCCCTCTCTCGACCATTTGTACCCCCTACTACAAACCATTTTCGGTGCTAATAACACGAGCAGCAACAGACTGGACGTAGGGACATTCAGCCCGAACCAGTATAAATCTTGTGTCCATTAGCGCACCATCCGGGCCTAACGCGCATAACTATAAATTTACTCGCCGGTGCTTATATGAAACACCGACAAACATCATAATCGGTAGCGATATATGGGCCTTATCGCCACCAAAAGTATGTGTTGCATTAGTCGTACACTCTGTTGCATGAGGTAGGCGCTAATGCCATGGTGAAAAAGGCAGTTGCGAGTATAGGTGTCTACTGCCACAGCTAGTGTTAAGTTATGATAATATTGATGTTGTGTTGCGATAGCTAGGTGTTGTTGTCACCATTATAAAGTTTGTTGCAAGTAGTGACACATATGGCCACGAAGTAATTACGTTGTCTTAATTTTGACATGCGTTGCGATAGATGAGATCTATATTGCATCCAAAAAAAATGATTGGTTGCAAGTAGCTGTGAATATAACCACGATGAAATTATGTTGCCTGCGTAATGCCATGCGTTGTGAAAGATCTTATTGTATTGCATCGAAAGAGTCATTCATTGCATCTATTGAGGTTCTATTGCCACCAACTTCATATGTAGCTACAATATCATTGCAAGAAGAGTTATATTTCTATTAAACCTTGCCTGTGGGCATCATGCACATGGGCCAAAAGCAAAGGGAGCCCACGAGACAAGTCATCGTGATGTCCCTATTACCAGCGGCAACCAGCTACATACGTAAGCCGCTCCAACCCCCCCCCCCCCAAGGCAGAAGCTGCGCAACCCCATCGTGTTATCGCCCAATGCCACACCACGCCACCGCCATCACGGTAGGCAACAACAAACCTCCACCCTCACATTGGCCCACGACCCCCCACCTGGTTCCCCACATTAATTCCTTAACTGATCCAGGAGCCAAATAGCTAAATACTAAGCAAACAGGCCTATAGTCCGACACATGGGCCAAAGGAAAAAGGGTTAGGCTAAACAACTGACCACCAAGTAAAATTAAATAGGAGAATAGTATAATTATTTTGACGTTATTGAGCAATACCACTACTTATCTTGACCCTACAATTATGTAGGATTATCTAGAATTTTATCCTTAAGGTCGATAAGAAATCTAGTCAGATTACAAGTACTTTTCACATGATTTCACTTTGAATGCTCAAAATCCGAGTCCAATGTTTATATTCCCACTCAACAATGGTGTGGCAATATTGCCATATTGAAACCATATAGTACGTGGCAATATTGCTATATAGCAACCATATAGTTCGTGGCAATATTGGATATTGCAACCACATATTTCGTTGCAACAAACTAATAACACAACGATGCTACTCGTCGCAATATCTGTGCTTACAACGATATCGCGGTTGCATTAGTTTTTTATGTGCATTGCAAAACCACCATATTGCAACACCACATCCAAAAGGATGCAAGAACCTATTGCACCGTTCCAAATGCAATCACTTGTCAACGACCATACATAGATGCAATTGATCTGTATTGCAACCAAAATATCCATATTGTAACCCAATACTGGTGTCACGACAGGACTGGATCCTAGTTGTGCTCTGCATTATATGCATATCGAGTGACAAAAGGTGCGACACATTTTTGGTTGGCCTGAGCTTGACACAATTAAGATACTCTCTCAGTCCAAGAAAGAAAGTTTGTATCTTAAGTTCGATCAATTATATATAAAAAATTATCAATATTTATGATATCAAATGAATATCATTAGATTAATTACGAAATATATTTTCATAATAAATTATTTTGAAGCCGTAAATGTGAATAGTATTTACTAGAAATTTGGTCAAACGTGAGCTACTTTTACCGGCACGTAACCCGTAGTTGCATTCTTTTCTAGACAGAGGGGTACTAGATATTGTGATACCACAGCATTAAATGCTGGCCTTGGTTATGATCATGCCATGCCAGATAGGCCTACTAGACTGACCCAACATAACCTATGGGTTATGTCAGAACCGTCTAATTTAACCTAATCCCATATATACTTGTCAGTCATTTGACACTAAGTACACAGGAGACTAAATTAAACTCGTTAGTCTGTCGAGTACACCGAATGGAAGAACTCAAAAATCCACATATTGTAATGGTGAATATTTAGATTACAATTTTAAGTCTTTTTTGCACAAATTCATAAGTGCCCCATATATTATCTTTACATACACATTTTGGACATATCCGATAAAACAACTCTAGAACACCAAAACTTATTAAATTTATTAAATAAAGACCTATCTTGCTATGACGATGCATTGTAATTGTGTTCTTTATCAAGTTATTTGTGTAGTTGTCTTCTTTAACCATATGTTATTAATTAATTATTTGTGTATATCATTATACTGCACCGGTTCAAAGTATTTGCGGACGGTTTAGGGTCCAAAATTATCAACTTGACGATTCAACCGGTTCTTAACAGTTGGATTAGTGACCTAGTAAACCGATGGTCTCAGTGGTTTGGTGTGCGGTCCGGTCATAATAACTATGCATGCACGTGGGACATCAATTAAATGTGTGTATGGCTATAATAGAGTTATTCCGAATACTATAAAGTTTATTATTTAACTTTCATGGAACATGCATGGCTACATTAATTACAGTTCACAACAGCACTCCTCATCACCATTATTTCTTTTAACACACCGGGCACCTTTCTTGTGTCCCAATGTTCCGCAGTAAACAGAGCACACATCATCAATGCAGGGTGACTTAGTATTGTGGCATTCCTTCGCTATCCCTCCACGGCAACCTATGCCAAACATGCAACACAGTATAAGTCGACTATTTGGTCGCACTAACTGTAACACCCGGTTTCAAGGACAAAGCTGAATGCACACCATATGTGAGCCCTGGAAATCAAATCTCACATATAGCTACAAATGAAGGGGTAGTATCAATTCATAATGCTTAATATATAGCAAACTTAGCAAAAGAGATAACCTTAGAAAGTAATCAACGGATAGACAACTCTGATCTCCGGGTGCAAACTTCACTCCACTGAATCCAAACTGACTGGTTGATCACAAGCCTAAAACTTCTCCTGAGGTGTGGGGGGAATAGCAAGAGTGAGTCCATGTCGAACTCCGCAAATATAGCAACAAGGTAGTGTAGTCCATAACCACATGATCAAGTGTAATTGAATAATGAATTGCACATAAACAATTTAAATGAACATACAACAATTCCCTCAGTTTTCCGGGCCGCCCGTATCCGTGGGCACGGCTATTATAACAGTTTTACACTCTGCAGAGGTTGTACACTTTCACTGTGAGTCATGATTTTCAAATGTATGGGTTTGCAAGGTCCAAAACACCAGAAACCATATAAAGCCATCCAAGAGCTCGTCTAACCGGCCAGGGCCGCAGGGTCATTAGATATAGGAACCCCCCTTCCAAAAATAAAGTATAAGGCCGCTTCCAAAGCTAGGCTCAACAGGACAGAGGCTGTCCTATACCCAACTCGCAGACCTCGAACCAGCTAGAAAAGGGTTTCTCAAATAACTAGAGCCAGAGCCATATAGCCCTCACAGTTGTACTGTAAATCCCAGCTTTTGCCAAAGGATAACATTCATCATTTATGTTTATACCACATTTCATTAAACAAGCCCAAGATCATGGTCACAGAAAGAAAACCCAAGCTATACTTGCCTTAAACACCGATCCTTCGGTAAACTTTAATCTTCAACGTTTTCTTCTTCTTCTTCTTGATCTCCAACTTCTTATAGATCACCAACGCAAAACTCACCGACTGGACAAGACCGAAAAGCACCACACAAGCATCCGAATAAGCATGCATAGCAAACATACTAGATTAGAACAATACACCAATCAATAAAAAAGATTCGAAATCTAATCTACGCATTGCTACGATCACACACAAGCGAAAGACACACTAATCGGAGCTACGGTAAAACAGAAACATCTATCGAAGGATTTGCGTTGGAAAGAAAACTATATGCTTTATCTATTTTAATGATCATAAAACATGTATAAGATATCTCAGGGGGATATCTAAAATTGAGTTAAGTCATTTTATACTTGAGTTATTAGATTTAGAAAACTAAGATAAATTAATCATATCTTAATTATAAATATTTTGATATCTTTTATGCAAATTAAATTGAAATATAATAACAAATGAGAGTATATATATTCAAAGTATATATGTCACATTTAAACTTGGCAAATTACAATTTAAAGACATACATGTTTATGTCACTAATTAATCATCTTTTATTAATCAACATATCTCATATTATATAAAGTATTTAAACTTTACTTTAGAAATATAAAACATGTGAGAGCAACTAATAGAGCATTTATATTATGTCTCATAATTGATTTAAGCAAGTCATAATTAAAAAGGCATTAATGTTGGCATACGTCATATTTTATAATTATAAAAGATTATATATATACTTTTAGTCATTTAAACATCTATAAATTAAAAACATAAATCATGTGAGGGCATCTATTCATACTTAACACATATGCAACATTCAACTAATTATAATCTAAGACTGTACTGAAGTTACTGATTAATCAGATTAACAGGTTATGTATAATCACCGGAATACAAAACCTATATTGTTTCTAGTTATAAAACTAATTATAAGCATGTTAACCAATTTAATATTTAGCTATATATGAAAAATCATGTGACATTAAAAACATTGCCCCTAACATATCATTCACGTCAGCACGTACCAAACGCAACTTAAACGGTGCAAAACGAAATTAGAACTTAAATTGCTCTTAATTAACAAGTTATTGAATAATCCTTAATCAAATTAATATTCAACTTATAAATTTCCAAGATGTGAGACATGTTAATCATCGCTGCAAACACGTATCACACACTGCGATGAACTCGTGCAATCGAATCGAAATCAAAAACCTAAATCGACTTTAATTAATCGGCGATTAATTAATTATAGGCACAATTAATATTTTAATAAAATAAATTCATAAACATGTGATCTGAAAACTAATAACGCTACTGCGTAGATCTCGACGACACGAAACTAACGCAATTGGAACGGACTGAAACGAAATTAAAACGAAGGAACGACGAGGATTTAACGAACCAGTGGCATTCTTGTAAATACGATCATCTCCCTCCTTGGTCTATGTAGGGAACGTACGTGGCGTCCATGTTCACTGAAGGCTGCTGCTGCTCACGCGCTGGCAGGGAGGGGCTCGGCTGGGGCTTTCTGGCCAGCCAGCGGCGCAGCGCCGGGACAGGGGCAGCGCAGGTCCACGGCAGCGGCGCGCTGGACCTGAGCCGGCTCAGCCGGTGGCTGCCGGCCACTGCACGCACGGCACAGGGCGGCGGCGGTCATCCTGCTTGGCGCGCTCACGAGCGGGACGCAGGACGGGGCGGCACAGGGAGGCGCGGGGCGCAGGGCGCTTGGCCCAGGCTGCGGTGATGGACGGCCGACTGCAGGGGAAACTTCCTCGGCCGGAGAGAGGAAGAAGGTGCCGGCCATGGTGCTTCTCACCGGAAAAGAGGAAGATGGGTTAGGGAAATGATCAAACGATGGTGGATTCGGCAAACGAAGGACGTGCCGGTGTAGAGGACGACGAGATCTACCTCGTGGTGGTGACGGTTTTCGCTGGAGACGTCCGAGGTGGCCGAAAAAGCTCGCCGAAGGTTCGCCGGAAACCTAGCTATGGAGAACTTCGGCGTCCGATCTGCGGGGCTACGAGTGGCGGCTCGAAAAACGGGCTGTACTTCTAGAATCCTTGTATTGAGGGCTACGCCGGCATATACATAGTGTAGGGTTTTGAGGTCGGTGGAAAAACAAGATATTTTATTATTTTTAGATTTAATTAATTCCGGGATTAAAATAATTCCAGAAAAGTCCAGAATTGATTTTTATCCCATGAAAAATACTCCGATGGCTCCAAAAATTCTAGGAAAATTCTCGAAGACACTTTTGAACATAATGAACCCAAATAAAGTTTTTAGAGCTCACAAAAAGATTGTTGCAAAGATCAAGGAAAAATATTAAGCACAAGGAAAAAGGAATTTAATTCCAGAAAAGGTCGGAAAATTTTCCGGAGAGAAAGAAACATTGCTCTATCATATTTCAAAATCATTTGCACTCATAAACACCAAATGCAACCAGCATGAATGCACAATCCCGCATGTTGCTACTCCTATGATGAATTTTAATTAAAAAAAATATTACTTTTCCTATATTTCATGAGCACAAAAACCGATAACCATTATTTTAACTCTATTTTCAAAAGTGCAAAATTTTAGGGTGTTACACTAACCGATCTTAATTTGAGAACAAAGAATAACGCAGAGTAAGCAAAATTAGCGGTGCGTACAGCCTTCAGCTTGGCAGGACGGGAAAGTAGGCATGCTCCCAAGAACGTAGAACAAAGCAGCAGCCAAGTACACAATCCCAGTACATATCTTGATCGACGATGCCATGAAGACGAGAATGTTGCTGCTGTTTCGTTTTTCTAAGGTCTAGCTATGAGAGGATAACTTCTGGATGTATATGGCATATACAAAGGCTCAAACCACATCAAGTGCATATTTGTACTATCCGAAGGTATGCTCTTTCTATATTTTTTTATTTGTTGTTATATATATGTTGGGATAGAGATATGGATATCTTCTATCTTACACAAAAATTAATATACAATTATATATCTGAACCCGTCGATCTTAGATAGGATTGATATCTCTAAGTATAGACCATATAAAATACACATATCTTCGTACCTAATGAAGCGGCGGTGTCTAGCCATATAACCCAACTTCCAATGCAATGCACAAGGCATCCGAGTATAATAAAAAAAAAACTCCAAACAGGCCGATTATATGATAGGGATCTAATAAGTATCGTAGCTAGGCTGGATACTCCTCTGATTATAATAATCAGATTATATAATAAAATTTTTATCCAAACATGATTATTTATATGATGGATTATTATAATAAAAAGCCTCTAGATTATCATAATCTCATAATCCAGGTGAGACCAAGTTATAGGGAATTATGGATGTTGAAAGTCCAACTTGCCCTTAATTTGTTGTTCTCAAGTTGTTGTTCAACTTTTTTTGGTGGCACTCACAATGCACACACACTCATCCCTATGAAGGCACGCACACAAACCTTACCCGTATGAGCATCTTTGAATACTGGGCCAATAAATTCTCGATATTGACAAAGTCACCACTGATCTAGTTGGTTTTGGTTAATTGATGAAACCCTAGGTACTAACCTTTGGCTCTAAGTGAATATGAGATAGGTTGGTACACACCAAGTGGTGGAGCAAAGATGAAGTCCATGGTGATGATGGTGGGCATGTGACGATGGTGATCAAGCTCCAAACTTAAAAAGAAGAAAGAGAAAAATAAAATGGGCTCAAGGCAACGGTATATGTGATAGAGCTATTTTGTTTTGCTGCTCAAGACACCAAATGGGTGTATGTGGGTCAAGGGGGGGGGGGAGAATCTCTGTTAAAACGGTTGTCAAGTGCCACTAGGTGGAGTGATTTATGCATATACATGAGGACCTAGTGTGCTAACAATTAACCCTTAAAAATGCTAATAAATGTGCACTATGGTGAAACACTTTGTTGTTAGCAATGTAGAAGCAAGGGGGAAAGATTTGAAGTGATAGAAAAATAATCGGAGGAGTTTCTGTTGGACTGGACTCTGGTCCATGGAAGGACCGGACCCGGACTCGTTGAGTCCGGTCTTCCAGCTGGCGTGTAGGGTCGCGGTCCTTGGGAGTGTCGAACCCGGGGCGTGGGATCCTCAGACCACGTCGCGTGGGTCCGGCTCGGCGGCGCATCGCAACTACAGGGCAGGGTCGCGCGCGGCTAGTCTTTGGACCCGAGGAGGCCGCTGCATTGGTCGTGGGTCCGATCAGACCGTGGCTGTAGCGTGCGCATGACTCGGCTTCGGACCAAGCAGGGCGGGCGCCTCAGACCATCTTGTCGTGGTTCGACTGGCTCGGGCAGGCGTGGAGCAAAGTGAGGGCGTTCTAGACCTTGGCGGGGGCGCTCTGGACCCTATCCTTAGTGGGTTCGGTCATGCGCAAGGGAAAGCCAAGGGGTGATGCATCGATCTCTAGTTGGCACAGGAGAGGCCGAAACGTGGATGCTAGTCCAGATGCCGGGTCCGAATCTGTTTTCCTCTCTGGCACCTCTCTGTGTACATCTGGACCCTGAGTAGAGTTGGTCCGGACCATGCTCCAGAGTTACACAGTTTGAGTCGATAAATTATGACCATTGGGATCTACCAAATGCGGTTGAACTTATAAACATGTGGCATCATCCGGGGTTCCGGACCTTCACTGTAGATGGCCTAGAACCATGGTCCAGAGCCTCGGTCCAGACCTCCCCGAGGGCATAATGGATTTAATTTGTTGGGGGCTCTATAAATAGAGCTTGGTTGGTTTTGGCTCACCCTCTTGGTCATTCTTACATGTGATAGCATCCTTTGAGCTGAGTCAAACCTCTCCTACTCATTCTCTTGCTTGGTTGTGTATCCTAAGTGAGTTGGGAGTGATCCAAGTGTATTTACTTGAGTGATAGCATCTAGTGGCACTTGGGGATCGATTTGCTATGATTCTCTTGTTACTTGGAGTAGTGAAGGAGTGTTGGCAAGAGTAGGGAATTGTTCTTGGCCACCTCCTGGTGATTTGTGAGGGGTTCTTGTGCCTTCCCCGTGGGAGATCACGAAAGACAACTCTAGTGGATTGCTCGTGGCTTATGAATCCTCATCTTGTGTTGGTTGTGTGGCACCCGGTTACGGGTTAGGCGTGTCATGCCTATTAGCGTGTGAACCTCCAAGTGAGTGAATCGCCACAATGGGGACTAGCCTGCCGGCAAGCAAGTGAACCTCGAAAGATAAATCTTGTGTCATCTTGTCTCCGAGGACTTTATTGGTATTCATTGTGATTGATCTCTTGTCTGGCTCGGTATATCATTCCTAGCACTTGTATTTACTTTCCTATATACTTGCATAGTGCTAGATGTAGCTAGTTAAGTATAGTAGCATAATTAGTTTTAATTACTCTTGCTTGGTTGCTCACTAGTGGTATAAATAGTGACATAGCTATTGCTTGATACATAGAGATCATAGTCAATTAGAATGGTGGATAGGTGGCTTGCAACACTTGTAGTGCTAGCGCAACATTTGCTTCGCCATTTAGTTGTCTAACAAATTATCTTAGTGTTGTAGAAAATTTTTGTAGGCTATTCACCCTCCCTCTATCCATTTAGGAACTTTCAAGTGGTATCAGAGCCAGATTACCGTGATTTGAGGTTTAACAACCTACGTTGTCAAAATGGCTCAAATCAACAACACTAAGAAGCCACTCCAATTTGATGGCACAAATTATCCATATTAGAAGGCAAAGATGACCACCTATATCAAGTCAATTAATAGAAAGATATAGCAAGTGGTGGAGACCAAGTTTGAGGTTGCTAATCTAGAGCAACCCACCGCGGCCGAAGAAGTATTATTGCAAAACAATGACATTACTCTTAGTGCTATTCATGATGCCATGGATGAGAGATCATTTGAGCAAATCAAGAATATTGTGATAGCTCATGATGCGTGAAAGAAGTTGGAGAAATCATTTAAGGGCACTCAAGCGGTGAAGGGTGCAAAGGCATACATTCTAAAGGAGAAGTTTGCTAGCTTTAGGATGAAGGATGATGAGAGTATACCAGAGATATTCCATAGGCTCCAAGTGCTTATCAATGCTCTCAAAGCACTTGGTGAGGAGGTGAAGGACAAGGACTTTTCTCATAAGTTCTTCAGATGCTTACCATCAAGATTTGGCATGTTGGTCACATTTCTAGTAAGGAGTCACTACTAGTAATATCTACTTCTATGACAAAAATCTTAATGACGAATCCGAAACCGTCATAGAAGAGCACTTTTTATGGTGAATATTTTTTTCATCATAGATCAATGGTGATGATCCTGCAACCCTCCCTATCTATGTCAAAATCAGGCATCATCACAAAAAAATGGCATAGAAGAGCAAAGGGTTTCATCATAGATCACTCGCGTGACTCACTTGTCATGATCTTTTTTAATACTGTGACGAACAGGGCTTTGTCATTGAACTAATTACACATCTGTGACGAATAGTATTCGATCTATAATGAATGTTGCTTCATCATAGTTCTCCACATGGTACTTTCTCCATCCGACGTGTACCAATGGGACCTGTAGTTACTCATCCGTAATGCTTGCAATTCGTCATAAAAGTCTCCGCTTGATCCTATCTCCTTACGACATGTACCTGTGGGACCCTTCTCCATCTGATGTATACCTATGGGACCTAAAATTACTCGCCAGTGACACTTGCAATTCATTATAAAAGACTCCGCTCGGTCCTTTCTCCGTCCGACATGTGCCTATGGAACCCTTCAGCATCCGACTTGTGGGACCCGACTGCTTACGTGTCATGTGTACTAGTGGGACCGTTCTCCATCTGCATCCAACCTGTGGGACCGAACGGCTTGCGTGTCACGTGTACCTGTGGGACCATCTGACTTGTGGGACCTGACGGCTGATGTGTCACATGTACCTATGGGACCTTTCTCCATCTCCATCCGACCTGTGGGACCCGATGGCTTGCGTGTCACTTGTACCTTTTGTGCCGCCGGGGTATAATAAATTCAAAAAAAACCTCAATGCCTAGGAGTCGAACCCGGGACCCAGAGGAAGGAATGCACGGTCTTTACTATTGCGGTAGATGCCTGCGCTAGATGCCTAATTGTATTGACATGTCTTTGGAGTTGTTATAGTATTATATTCTCTATGTGGATGCCCTACAAGTTGACCTATATTGAATATTTCCCCTTCAAGTGGAAACAACTCTGTGCCTGTTAGACTACGGTGGCAGTGGTGGCGGTGAAGGAGGATCCTCATTGTGCTGTGGTGGCTCCAGTGTCCTTTTGGAGGCTAGGCGGCGGGGCTTGCCAATGGAGCGTGGCGGCATTGGCATCCATGTCCGTTGTGTGCCATAGCAAAGGCGACGGATCCGATCCTCTTGTCTCCTTTCTCACCTTTTCCTGTTCGCTTCACTATTTTGGTCCTTGCTTGAACATGAGGTATACAAGAAACATTCTAGCATTGGAGATCTGGTTAGGCCAATGATATGATGATGAAAAGAACTAAGAGGTGGCACTAGTTGGTTTTCTGCTGATGTCTTGGTTTTCTGCATATGTTCAGTTTTGTTACTGTAAATGTCGCCTATGGAAGAAGCTCTGAGATGGCTAGCTAGACATGGCTACTATACATGGTTTCATAGGTTATGATCGACTGCACTCCCTGGGCTATGGTTGACACTGCCGCTTCACAAATCCAACTGATGTACCTTACTACTTCATGCATGAAGCCACAGCCGGTGCAGCTGCTGTTTCTGGCACAGCTGATCAGGCAAGTTCTACTCACATAAAAAATTAATGTTTTTTAATGTATGACGTGGGGCCAGGAGTACTTTTGTCAGCTATGAACAAATGCACTCAATTTTTCTATGACTTTCAAATGTATAGATGACACTATATACTGTCCTACGAGATGAAATGTACAGCGGGCAAACTTTCTTATGTGCATAGTAAAAAATTCAACTGCTATGTCTCCTTCGTTCTGCATTAGATGGAGGCGAGACTTGTCCAAATAAAATCGTCGCTGCATGGTTCGCTGCATTAGACCGAAGCCACTCATCCCACTGCTACTACTACTAAGACATGTCCGATGAGATCAAAAGACATTGTACCTAGGCAATAATTCTACTCATAGCTATCTGACGAGATCAAATGAACGGCGTTCGGACTTTCTTGCATGTGCACTAAAATGTGAATAGAAAGAAACGTGCAGATCAGAAAGAGAACAAGAAAACTCTGCATTTCCTGGTAATCTAAACCGTCATATCCACCTGGTTGCCTGCCCACCGGGTAATCCGAAACATGTCGTTGTTGCAAGTTACCACACCAGTTAACAGAGGGTATTTAAGAACTCCTACTATAACCCCTACTCGGATGCCTCCCTCGCCTCCTCCACAATCAACGTAAGTTGATCGCGCACTCCGCCTCTCCAGCCAACTGTCTCATCACCATCCACATGCCGTAGCTCCATCCATGCACAAGCCGTAGCTCCATCCATGCCATTATGCAAACCCTTGGTTGGCCTCCTCGTGCTCCACATCGTGCGACGTCGATGCCGGCAATCATGATGGCGAGGCGGCACCTCACATCGTTGTTGTTGGTGTTTCCTAATGAGCTGGCCATTGAGATTGCTAGCCACCTTTGCTATGACCTTAGGGCGGCCCATGGATGACCTCCGTAGCCTACGGGTGACCTGCTCGTCCATGTGCCGCATCTGCGGCAACCCCGCCATCGGTCGGCGCGTGGCACTAGACCAGTGCAAACATGGGCTAGGGTGGGATGATGTTGTCAACTACTATGCCCTCCTTTCTAGCCTGACCCAACTCAACAACCCAGAGATTTGCTTCCTCACCAGGATACCAATGGTATTCGAGGAAACCCATAGGCCCCAGCCATGCCTTGACGATCTCGCCCACGCCGCCGATGGTGGGCACAATCTGGCGATCGATCTGGTCGACATATTGCTCTATAGGCACAATGGCGATGCCCATGATGATGACTGTTGATGGTAGTTAACAACCATTATAAACCATCAATATAAGATGTATAAGGGCATAACTATGATCACCAACAAAGGTTTACGGGTTTAACTAACAAATTCCATGAGTTTTGGTAAATTTATATTTTCTACAGGGTTTATCCAGAAAACCATCAATGTGGACCTAGATGTCAGAATTAATCATGCTTATCCGCAGCGAAAACAACACTAGAAGGATCTAGAAGACACCAAAGGGCCCCATGCCGAGGCAGAGAGGAGGAGGCTACCAGGTGGGGCCGGTCGGCCCCACCTAGAGGCCGCCCAGTCCCCTAGGAACACATGTCACCCCCTCCTTCAAATGTTGGTTCTCCACCGCCTTCTAGGTTGCATCTACACTATTTATTCAAGTCGGTTTGATCCGAGGGCTCAGGATTGATGCTCTGGCCTATATATACCATCCCCTACCACCCCCTAAGGCATAAGCCATTTGAGAAGATAGAAACCCTAATCATCCTCAGAGCTGCATCATATTCTAGGGCATAGCTAGTTAGGCTAGGTCTAGAGGGAGGCAAGCAAGCTTCGCTTGGATTCCTGATCATGTCAAGAGCGTGGTTTGGTATAATCTTTGTACCCCCTTTTTTTTGTATCTCTCATTACTTTTATATGTTTGCTACAATTGTTATGATATTATTATTCATATCGTTCATGTTCCTAGTAATAATGTCCATCATCTACTTTGATTATATACTTAGTATAGCTAGATTATCATCATGTTCATTCATAAGTTCATATAGCGCTTGCTGCAAAGTACATGGGGTGAGTGGTCGACATTGTGTAAGCGTGGTGCTTATATGTTGCTTACCTATGGATACACTCTATATTTTGGGCCATGTGGTAGATCATGGATGTGGCACTCCCGTTGAGTCCTTTGTAGTCCACTCCCCAAATATAGGTATACATGTATGATCTAGTTACGAAGGAAGACAAGCTCCGTTCTTAATCTTCCTTAGTAATATCCATTACGTGTAGATATGAAGTTGATCTTAGCCATGACTACTAGGTATAATTGCACTAATCAACGTATGCTTTGACTTGTAATTAAGAATGACTTAGGAATTATCCCTCTAATACTCTACTTAACCATGCTAATGCCATAGAAAGGAGTACTCTGAGTGATTAATTATCCTTGATCATTACTTATCATATCCATTTACCTCTTGACTTACCCTAGTTGTGAGTAGAATATTGGTTATGGTTTACTTCTCCATGAATAGTATAAGTTATCAATACATGTCCATGCTAGACCTTCTCTGTGGTAAAAATATAAATAACGATACCTAGAATACTCCCGGGTGAAGTGCTACAATGGTATATTATCTGTGCGCTTGTAGATTGCTTTTATTCATATATATTCTTTCTAGTCACAAAATGATGATGAATTACTTACTATCATTCTCATAGCGATGTTAGGTAATACCAACAAGCATCTCAGGCTTCATCACTAGGGATGACAATCTAGTAAAGTAAGGTTAGGAGATTTAGGCATATAATAGGTGGCTACTTAAAACTAGTGGCAAGTTAATAAATACCAACAAGAATTTCTAGCGTCGTTGCCGGGGAAGGTAGCTAGGCAAAGGAAGTATTGATAAACTTATACTTATTGATGTAATCAAGATAACCATTGATCTCTGCTCAAACAGGCTTATGCTTGTTTTGTCTACTTTTGTATCTTATGCAGGGTAATGTATGTCCAGTTTTGACCTTCTGACAAACTACGTTGATGATCTAGAAGCATTCCTTAAGAGAACTAAGGCTAAACTCAAGAAGGTTTCAACTTTAGAGTCGGAAGACAACTAGATAAGGCGAAGCTTAACACCAAAATTTGAAGCCATGGATGACAAGGCTCTCCATGAATTCTCTGCTCTAACTACCGCCAACATCGTACTGGACCAATAGTCAATATTGGAGACAATGCATTGGAGCTCAAGCCAGCTCTCATCAACATGGTGCAAGCTAACCAATTTTGTGGAAAGGCACATGAAGATGCTAGTGCTCATCTCCAACACTTCCTAGAGATCTACAACACTTTCACTATCAAAGGAGTTACCAAGGATGCCATACTACTTTGCCTCTTCCAATTCTCACTCTTGGGGAAGGCAAAACAATGGTTCTACGCCAACAAAGATAGAAATACTACATGGGATAATGGCGCCACTGCCTTCCTAGCAAAGTTCTTTCCCATAGGCAAGACTAATGCTCTGCATGGGAAAATTTCAAGTTTTTAGCAGCAACATGATGAATTTGTCCCATAGGCATGGGAACGCTTTCAAGACTACATATCGGAATGTTCTCATCATGGAATGAAGAATTGGCTACTCATGCAAATGTTCTACCATGGGTTGACCAATAGTACCCATGAGACTATGGATGCTGCTGTTGGAGGGTCATTCCTGTCACTCACACTTCTAGCTGCGACTGCTCTTGTAGAGAAGATGGCCTCCAACCAAGGTTGGAATGAAGAACGTGTTTAGACCCACAAGAGAGGTGAAGGTATGCATCAACTCAAAGAGGTAGATATGATGTCTACCAAGATGGACTTACTGATGAAGAAGCTCCAAGACCAAGCTCATGAGAAGCAAGAAGTAATGCACATTCATGATCCCCGCATGATATGTGAAGAATGTGGCAACACTGGGAATTCAGGAAACAACTGCCCTAAGATTCATGAGTATGTGAACTTTATCAAGAACAATTGCTTTCATCCTCAACAGAATCAAGGATGGAACCAGCAACAGAGGCTGAACTACAAAGGTAACTCTCAAGGTAACAGTTACAACAATTTCAATCAACCACCCTTGAGAGAATTGATTTCTAGTCAAGCTAAAATTATGGAGAGTTTATCTAGGAAGTTAGCTTCTAATGATAGAGTATTAGAAAATATAAATAATAGAATGGATAGCTTCTCCTCTGCTATTAAGAACCAGCATAGCTTTAATAAAATGATAGAATCACAAATAGCTCAACTAACGGCTGTTGTTCCTCCGTCCAACAAAGGTAAGATTCTAGGAAGCCAGAAGATCTTGAAACTACAAATCTTGTCGATATTCACAATGCTACAAGATACTAAATAGAGCCATCAATAGGAAGGTGAATAGATTATTCACTACCCGACAAGAAAATTGATCCTGGGTGACATGTCATTCCTATCTCCATTGGACCTCATATTTTCCAAGAGACTATCTATGATTTTAGAGCAAGTGTTAACATTGTGCCAAAGGTAATTTATGAGAAATTTTTAGGAGAGCCTTTGTTGTACACAAATAGTGGCCAAAAAGAGACAATAGTGGCCGAAAAGAAGAACAACCAGAGAAGGAGGAAGAACAAGACTAGTTAGCCACAAGAAGAAATAGTCAACATGATCAACACACTTCGATCAGAGTACGACCACCTCCTCGCTTCACCATTCCTTGTTAAAGAAGGACGATCCTAGCATACCAACGATTGAGTATACCATTGGACAAAGAATCTTCCACAACACGTTCTATGACATTGGGTCGGGTGTCAACATAATGTCCAAGGTAACATATGAATACTTGTTTGGTGATGAACCTTTGTTCCCTACATATATGCAATTATAGATGGCAGACCGATCAATCCGATTTTTGGATGTAATAGCAAAAGATGTCATGGTAAGAATACATGACCAGTTTGCCCCTTCCGACTTCACGGTTCTAGACATGGGAGATGAAGAAGACGATACACCCATCATCCTAGGAAGACCATTAATCAACACTACTAACGTGATCATCTACGTCGGATCTGGATAAGTCCACTTCCAATTCCCTAGAGAAATGGTATGCTGTTATTTCGATAGTTATACCACTTATGAACAACCAAAGAAGAACCGCTCTAGGAGGAGATGTTGATCATCTCAACGCCAGAAGAATCAATCCCCAAAGAATGGATGGGAAGAAGATGAAGAACCTGAAGAACCCATGAAAGATGAACCTACTCCGGCTAAGTCAAGTCCAAAATGCAAGCAAGTATGGAAAAGAGAAGGTGATGTCATTAGAGTCACCATCGCAAGTGGTGCAACCATCATGGTCTCCATCTTCGAGACCAAATGATGCACCTGAAGAATAAAAGACTTTCTCCAGTTAAGTCTTGTCCGGAGGACTAAAAAATTTGAACCCTCACCGTGAGATAACATTGGTAGTTATCCATATTTACTTTCTAGCATTGTGTAAATTATTTTCACTTTAGCATATTTGTTTTTCTACATTAGCATTGCATTTAGAAAATAAAATAAAAATTGCATCATTGCATTATAAATCTTAAAGCCCCATGTGAGTAATTTTCACGGTGTGTAAAAGTCCATAAGAATATTCACTGTGGCAGCACAAAAATTAAAAATACCATGCATACATATTTCCTTTCTGCATAATAAGAAAATTCAAAAATATTAGATAGATATCCTGCTAGAACTTTGCCATTAAAAAATCTATCCAAGCCCTCAAGAATAACTAATCTCCGAACGACTGACCGCTACCCCTTATCCTAATTTGCTCCATGAGTTTGGTGTTCTTGCAGGTATTTTGCAGGATGATACACAGGGTTAAGAGCAAAACCACCCGTCGTCTTCATTCACCTGAAGAATATCTTCCAGAATCGCTGCTATACCCGTTGCATGAGGAATCCAACTTCTGGATGGATGAGAAAGACTTCTGCTGGAAAAATCTACTCTAAGAAGGATCACTCAACTTCAACATTCAACCACGACAACATCTAGGTTGGCGGAGGAACATCCCATATGTATCGAGATAGGTATTACTTTCTCTTTTGGTTTCTTTACATTTGCTAAAAAATGCATAACAAACCAAAACAAAATAAAAATTTGTCTTAGCTAATTATACATATTAAGGTGTGATCTAAAAATAAAAACAAAATAAAAAGTGTGTGTGTGTAGTTTCTATTTTTAAGAGCTAAATAAAATGGACTCTGAGGATACTCTCTTAAGATGAAAATGATGAATAGTTGCTCTGTTGTAATTTCTTTCAAGTACCTAGTTTTTAGCCTTAAATTCTTCAAAGTTTTGGATACGACTGTTTTGATATAAGAATTTACTCCGAACTTGAAACTCGTGGGTAGCATATGCTTGATCTAAGTCTAGGTAGTTGACGGATATGATATGAGAAGGTCTGAGCTACTATTTATCTTGTTCCAAGTGATACCAAAGTTCTGGAGATTTATCTTTTGAAAACATAAAAATGCTTCATGATGAGTTCCTTGTATGATAGAGCTTGAATTCATACCAAAGCCATATATGATATTTAGATTAGTAAAACTTCCACATATATGTTGCTTGCTATGCATTGAGTTTAGTCAAGCTTTGTTGACCCTTATGAGAGGTTTGTCATGCTCTTAAAATCAAGATCACGTACACACCATCACATATGCACTACTCCTACACTGGGAGTAGGCGCAAAAGCATGCCATTCCATCTAGACCCACCAAAAAATGTTTTACTCCTACACTAGGAGTAAACACCAAAAATATGCCCGATAGGATATCCCCCAAATAAATTCTTAAAAGTTCTTGTTGATATCTCTCTCAAAGTTTTGTTGTAGAAAAGAGGCATGTGGCTATGCAAAAGTTATTCATAAAAAATGAAGAGTATTGAAAAAAACAATGGACAAGTGTCCGAGATATTTAAAACAATGGGTACTCAGATGCCCACCTGAAAAAAGAGAGATGAATAAGATAGCCCATGTTCTCCTGCAAAGTTGTTTCCAAGTTTCAAATGAGAAATATGTTTTCAAGGAGCATAGTAGAATTAGGTTAGCCACCATATATATCCATCATACATCCGCACACATGCACATCTTGATTTGATTATATGACTCAACTCTCTTTGGATCTGAGGTTTGACTTTACAACATATGTATTGTAAGTATGCTCTTTCATGCTATCTCCACTCCTATTTGCTCCACATAAGCCTTAATTGTAGGAAGAGAAAGGCATAACATTATTACTGCCTTGGTGAGGATCCATAAATACCACATACATTGAGAGACTTGAGAGTGTCATACAATGGAAGCTCTGAGTTTTATTTTGAAAAACTTACAAAAACTCTGAAATAATGGTTGAACAAAGAACTTAAAACATAGTGCTTGACTTAATCGTTTTGTCTTTCAATTGCTCAAGACCCAAGTGAAGGCTAAAAAGCCCCATGGTTGAAGGTAATATGGATAAGTTTGAAAGTTAGATCGGTTTAGTCTAATCTGGAGGAGAATCCTTGTTTGAACACATATGTACTTTTGAGGAGTGAAAATATTGAAGCAACTCCTGATCCATTTACTGAGTTTGGCTTTGCTAAGGGACTAGCGAAGGTGAAGCTTAGGGGACTTTGTTGATGGTAGTTAACAACCATTATAAACCATCAATATAACATATATAAGGGCATAAATATGACCACCAACAAAGGTTTAGGGGTTTAACTAACAAATTCCATGAGTTTTAGTAAATCTATATTTTCTACAGGGTTTATCCAGAAAACCATCAAGGTGGACATAGATGTTAGAATTAATCGCGCTTATCCACAGTGAAAACAATACTAGAAGGATCTAGAAGACACCGCGCCGAGGCAAAGAGGAGGAGGGGGCTAGGTAGGGCCGATCGGCCCCACCTACAAGCCGCTCGGCCCCCGAGGCCCACATGTCACCCCTCCTTTGAATGTCGGTTCTCCACCACCTCCTAGGTTGCATCTACGCTATTTATTGAAGTCAATTTGATCTAAGGGCTTAGGATTGATGCTCTGGCCCATATATACCAGCCCCTGCCACCCCCTTGAGGCATAAGTCATTTGAGAAGACAGAAACCCTAATCATCCTTAGAGCTCCATCATATTATAGGGCATAGCTAGTTAGGCTAGGTCTAGAGGGAGGTAAGCCATCTTCGCTTTGATTCCTAATCATGTCAAGAGCATGGTTTGGTATAATCTTTGTACCCCTCTCTTTTGTATATCTCATTACTTTTATATGTTTGCTACAATTGTTATAACATTTTTATTCATATCGTTCATGTTCCTAGTTATAATGTTCATCGTCTACTTTGATTATATGCTTAGTATAGCTAGATTATTGTCATGTTCATGCATAAGTTTGTATAGCGCTTACTCCAAAGTACACGAGGTGAGTCCTTTGTAGTCCACTCCCCGAATATAGGTATACAAGTATGATCCAGTTACAAAGGAAGACAAGCTCTGTTCTTAATCTTCCTTAGAAATATCCCTTATGTGTAGATATGAAGTTGATCTTAGCCATGACTACTAGGTATAATTGCACTAATCAACATATGCTTTGACTTGTAATTAAGAATGACTTAGAAATTATCCCTCTAATATTCTACTTAACCATGGTAATACCATAGAAAGGAGTACTCTGAGTGATTAATTATCATTGATCATTACTTATCATATCCATTTACCTCTTGACTTACCCCTGTTGTGAGTAGAATATTGGTTATGGTTTACTTCTCCATGAATAGTATAAGTTATCAATACATGTCCATGTTAGACATTCCCTGTGGTAAAAATATAAATAACGATACCTAAAATACTCCCGGGTGAAGTGCTACAATGGTATATTATCTGTGCGCTTGCAGATTCCTTTCATTCATATATATTCTTTCTAGTCACATAAAATGATGAAGAATTACTAGTATCATTCTCGTAGTGATGTTAGGTAATACCAACAAGCATCTCTGGCATCATCACTAGGGATGATAACCTAGTAAAGTAAGGTTAGGAGATGTAGGCATATAATAGGTGGCTACTTAAAACAAGTGATAGGTTAATAAATACCAACAATGACACTGCGAGGCGGTACATGAGATGGGTTGAGGGGGAGGAAGAATCATGGGCGGCGGCAGCGGGCGGTGGTGGCGGACCAACGAGTAGGTGGCTATGCAACAAGGGGTGTGTGCTGTGCTACCACAAGGTGGCCGCCAAGGTGATCTGTGGAATGAGGTGGGCCTAGGCCAAGTTGTCGCTGCTGTCACCGACTTAGGTGCATGGTGATCTTCCGTGCATAGGTGGTGCTTGCGGTGATGCAGATGGATGGGAAGGAAGGGTTGTGTATTGCAATGAGGACTGTAGGCTTCACCACGAATTTGAATTGTTCGAATGCGAACTTGAAATAAGAAACTAGTAGTTCACTCTTTACATGCGAGAGTGAATTACTCCCTCCGTCCAGAAATATATTGTATTCTGGCATCAGCAGTACTTTTTAGCTAAGGCACAATGTTTTCCTCTCACAACAAATCCGCATAAGCAAAATTTCAGCCAAACAAATGAGGCCTCATTTCACTGAAATTTGGCTGATGCTAATGCTTATGCTGATTTGTTCTGAGAGGAAAATACTGTACGTTCGCTAAAAAGTACTACTGAAGTAGTTCGAGCTCCTCAAATATAGTGTATTATGTAGCTTTTGATTTTCTGTTGTTTTGTTTCAATTTTTATTTGTTTCCTTTAGGGATTCAACGAAAGTACTCATACGAAATAGGTTTCCCTATATAACATGAGAGGTGCCCAGCCCCGGTCAAATTTATTATGCTTGGACTTTCTTGTGTGTGCAATAAAATTTGAATAGCTATGTGGCTCCTTCTTTAGGCATTAGATTGACGCGAGACTTAATTGGATGAATTCCGTTATGCATGTTTACCATACTATAGATTAGAAAGAGAACCAGGAAGAAAAACCTACAGGCAAAACTAACTAACAGGGGCTAGAAACCGGCTACCAAATGACCAAAGGACCTGATCTACACCATGCTCAATAGAGTTTAACCAACCTAATATTGAACAAAAGTAAACACATACATACAGAGGGCCAAAAAAGACACCCCTGCCCCTCAATACTACGACAACAGCAAAGATCCTAGGGAACTAATATGGGTGTTCTGGTCTTTTTTAACTGCTTTAGTCTCTTTTAGTCACCTAAACCAAACAGCCTAGGATCTTTACTGTTAAACTTTATTCCTATGTTCCCTTGTTCTTAAAGTCATTAGCAGAGGAGTAAATAAAGTTCCAATTGGTGTTATGTCACATTGCATTTGATGTATCTTCCTTATGTTGGGAGTTGGAAGTTTCTTATGTGTTAGACGTGTGCAAACGAGGAAAAACTATGGAGGATGCTGTCAGACGCAACCAAATGTATAGAGGTCGGACTTTCTTACCTGTGCAATAACATTTCCACACCAGTGGTTACTCAGCTCTACATTAGACAGAGGCGAGATTTGCTCCTTGTTGCAAGGTTCTTGCATGTTGAACAAAGATTGACAAAGACACCAAGGCAACAAAAAACAAATAGAACCCAAATGACCTGAGCTACACCATGCTCAACAGAATTCAACCCACCTAATACAAAGTACAACCCCATGACCAATGAGCAATGAGAAGTTTTTGTAGTTTGGCGGTGCAGCTTGGCCGCGTCATGTCAATGCGACGGGCTGCAAGGTGACGTCCCTACTGCAATAGGCTATTGATGCCACTCATGCGCGCGTGTCTGCATGGGAATGCGGGAGCACACAAGCAGTCATGACAGTCGAGGGGCAGACTGAAGGCTGAAGACTAACAAATTATAGACTAAAGATGAGTTGGGTTCCACACAGATTAAAGCCACTCATGACTACTACTACTACTACTACTACTACTGAACCAAGGGTCATTTGGTAGCCGGTTTCTAGCCCCTGTTGGTTGGTTTTGCCTATGTAACACGCTAAAATCTGCATCAATTTAAAATAGATATATTTGATTTATGTATGTATTTTGTGGGCATTTAAATTTAGAAAAATAATAATTTCGTTAAAAATAAAATCAAATATAAGGTCTACATACATGTTCATGCATTCATGCTGATGCATACCTATTTTTGTGATGCTTGGTTTGATCAAAATTTCCAAAAGGATTTAAATTTGAATCTAAATTGGATTTGAAATGGTGTTTAAGAAAATAGAAAAGGAATTTTATCTTTTCTTTTCCCTTCTCGGGTTTTGGCCCGAGAAGCCCAGCACCAGCTCCCTCTCTTCCACCGTGGCCCAGTTCCTCTCTCCCGTAGGTCAGCCCAGCCCAGGCCTAGCACAACACCGCGCACTGTTTCTCTTCCCCACGCATGACCACCTCAGACACGACAGCCACTGCCGCCTCCAACTACATCGCTGCTATGCATAGCCTTGTCATGCCTCCCAAGGCTCTAGGGCCTTAAATAGCAGCCGCTCGCGCCCGTGCCTTCCAATTCTGAGCTTCAAAGCCACAACCACCTTCGCTGAGACACCGCACCACACAACCCTTGCGCTGCCGCCATCACCGCCCATTTTGCCGAGCCGAGAGCCGCCCTCCATTGCTCCGCACTTCGGTAAGCCATCTAGTCGAGTTCGCTGCTTTCTCCTCTATCTTCCAGTGGCCCCGGTTTGTTTCCTTGTGGACCGTAGGCCATAAATCACTTGCACTGGCTGACTCCATCAATGGCGCCGCTGGCCAGCCGGCATTGCTATTTCCCCACCCGATCTATTCTGGATCATTAGATCGTGATCCAACGGTCGGCATTCATTGATACCGGTTTGGCCAATTTTTTTGCAAACAATCCCCTAAAGTTTTCTATGTGCTAACCTACGGTCCAAAGCGTATTCCTAAAATACATTTTCTTCTTTTGAAAACATAGTTTCATTGGTTAGATCTAAAATACGATTTCATCTATTTATAGTTTTACCACTATTCTTGTTTGAGATCTAAAATCTTTGTTTTAGCTCTAATTTTCATTATTTTCGCGTCTGTGTGTTCATATCAAGACGTAGATTTGTTTTACAAACTTTTCATCTTGATTTTATACTAATTGGTGTACTGTTCTAATCTATAGCCTTTGTTTGCTATGTATGATTGCTTCTGGTGCTTGTATGTTGCTGTGATTATCGAGTATAGACGGTGAGCAATTCGTGGGTGATCAAGAGTACTACTTTGATGAGCAGGATCAGTAAGAACACTTTGTTCAAGCCAAGTATAGCATGGGACCATCCTTGTTACCTATTCACCTTAAATCACTTAATTCATATTACATGTGTCTACCTTGTTGCTAATAAGGATATCCTAGACATTTGATATCTTGTACCTTGACACCATGGGTGATTATGCATTGGGTAGTATTATGCTAGTGTCTACGCCTGAGCCACTCCAGGAAGAGCCCGAAGAAGAACCTGAAGAAGTGGAGGTCGTTGTATTGTCTGATGATGCTGAGGTGGAGGACGCCATTCAAGAAGATTAGCCTACCCCTACCATGGGATGATCTACAAAGATCTGGTACAAGCCAGGGTGTGAATCCTCTATTTCGCACCACCGACTTATGGGGATTCTTCAGACCTAGTACGTTGATTGGGACGCAGCTGTGGAGTATGTCTACGAAGAACATACGCACCCTTTAGAGGACACTTATTGGAAGACTATGGCATTCATCTCCATCAGGGATGAAGAGAAGGAAGCATATCAGCTGGACGCAAGCTATTCGCATCATGCTCATCGTGCCACCATGGAAGATGGCATAGAAGATGCAGCTGCTGAAGCTTGCATGGGTCTCTGTGGCCGCCGTTTTGAGGATATGAAGGAGGACCAATATCGATTCCTCCCTCGCCAACACCCTAAATTGGAGTGGGCAATGATGGACCCTCAGGGCATGGATCCAACTACTCAAGTGATGGTACACTTTGGCTATGAGTTAGTAGGAAAGATTCGGCGACTGGAAGATCAGTTAAAGGCACAACAGGATATTCTTAAGAGATACCAACATGTGATAGATGACCAAAGGATGAGCCTCAACCTACCAAGGATTTATGAGAAGCTTTCCCATAAAGCTCGCCCATAGGTGTTGTAACTCCCTTCTATGTAATAAGGCGTTAGTAGCACGAGTCTAGTTGAGTCAAGTCGAGTCGAGTAGTGTGGTGTGAACTTTGGTGTGCCTAGTTGATTTATTATTATGTTTATATGTGAGTTGGATTTTTGTAACGAGTACTGGAACTTTATGGGCATGTACGCAAGTTCCATAATTAAGAATATTAAAGTTTGAGTCAATAAATAAATAGTTGGGTTTGGTACATCTTGTTCTCTCGGATCTATTTTTTTAGAGTAGTCTGCCCTTATCTCAATGTCCATCTAAGTCTACTTGACCAAAAATTATGAAATTTTTATGGAAATAACTAGACTTAAGTATCTTTATAATGACTATAGAATCACCCCTATATCTGATCTGGTTTGAGTAATATAGCTGTTTCAAGTTGAAGTTTCTGCGCAGTCTAGAATCTAGAATAGTTTTGGCTGTGTCCTATTTTTGATTAACCTAACTATAGAATCTGGGCATGTGATCTAAATAAAAGTTGTAGATAATTTCTTAATATTTCCAACCATGTAAAGAACGCCTCTTTTGGATATCTTGAACTCAAGATATGACTGTTTTACCGAGCTGCTGATGTTGGAACTCGTCTAGAAAAAAATCAGAATGTATTCCATATCTCTATAAGTGTCTATAATGGGAAAATCTCTAAATTTTGAATAATTGTGTTGGATGTCAGATGTCTAGAAGAGAAAGAGGACAAGGTCATGGAGGTGTTCCCCCACATCCACCACCACCACCGCCACCTACTATTGAGCAGCTTCTGGTAGTGTAGACACAACTTATGCAAGGTCTGGTGCAGAATCAGCAGAATCATCCAATTGGTGGGGCACCACGTGATAGGAGTGGTGAATTCTTGAAGGTACGCCCTCCGATGTTTTCTCATGCCACTGATCCACTAGAAGCAGATGATTGGCTTCCTGCAGTGGAAAAGCAACTCAACATAGCACAGTGCGATGACCAGCAGAAGGTGTTGTACGCGTCAGGACAACTCCAGGGAGAAGCTCAAGACTGGTGGGAGGCATTTGAGTATGGACATCCCACTAATGCTCCTCCTATCACCCGACAGGAGTTTAGAGAGAATTTCATATCCTACCACATACCTGAAGGATTGATAGAGCTAAAGCAGGAGGAATTTAGAGCTCTAAAACATGGATCTATGTTTGTAGCTGAGTATCGTGACAAATTTTCTTAGTTGTCACGCTATGGTCTAAACGAGGTGGCTGATGATGCTAATAAGTAGTGTCACTTTTTTAAGGGTCTGTATGATGGTCTACAACTCTAGCTTATGTCCAATACATGCCCCAATTTCAGATGCTGGTAAACCACACTATTGTTATTGACAATGAGCGCAAAGAGATGGAGGCCAAGAAGAGGAGGCTTCGGGGATAGGCCTCTAGAAGCGATACTCGTTCGCGCACCAACCCTCAGCAAGGCTTCAAGCAGAGGTACCAGGGACCACCTAATTAGTGGAATCACAACCAGAACCAGCAGCGTCCACTGTACCAGCAGCAGAATGACAATCAACATCCCCAGCAGCAAAGTGGCCAGCAGACACCATGCCAGGGAGCACCCAACAACACCCCAATGAAGACTAGTGCCCCTAGCACTCCCAACAAGTGTTTCCATTGTGGTAAAAAGGGTCACCTATCATACAACTGCCCTGAGAAGCTAAACCAATAGACCCCACAGAGATAGAATAGTTATTAGAAGTCAGCACCCAACACAGGAAAGGTGAATCATGTGTCTACAAAGACGGCGCTTGCAGAACCAGAAGTCATGCTCGGTATGTTTGATGTCAATTCCACTCCTGCCACTATTCTTTTTGATTCTGGAGCTTCGCATTCTTTCATATCAGAACCATTTGTTAGAACACAAAGCATACCCTTATGTGCCATGTAAAATCCTATATTAGTAAACTCACTAGGAGGTAGTATGCAAGCTTCTTATTGTTGTCTTTCGACTAGTCTATCCTTAAGGGGGGTAGAGTTCCAAGTGAGCCCCATTGTGTTGAGAACATCTGGCATTGATGTGATTCTTGGTATGGATTGGATGAAGCAAAACTGGGCAGTAATTCAGTGTTAGGAGAAGGTAGTTGTTGTGACCACGTGAATGGGGACAGAATCAATGTCGATGTTGTAGTGCAGAAGCAGCCGATAGCCATAGTGAACTAGCTTGATCATCGCGTTAACAAGGAGGACCCAGTAGTGGATGAGTTTCCAGATGTGTTTCCCGATGACTTGCCAGGTATGCCACCTGACCATGACATTGAGTTTATTATTGAATTATTACCTGGAACTGCACCTATAGCTAAGCGTCCATATAGAATGGGGGTTAATGAACTAGAGGAACTTAAGAAACAAATAAAGGAGTTACAGGAGAAAGGTTTCATTTGTCCTAGTTCATCACCTTGGGGAGCACTGATTATATTTGTTGATAAGAAGGATGGTACCTAGAGAATGTGTGTGGATTATCGGTCCCTAAATGAGGTTACCATCAAGAACAAGTACCCGCTACCTAGAATTGATGACTTGTTTGATCAGTTGAGAGGTGCTTGTGTTTTCCCTAAGATTGATCTTCGTTCTGGTTATCATCAGTTAAAGATTCGTGCAACTGACATACCCAAGACAGCTTTTACTATGAAGTATGGTTTGTATGAGTACACTGTTATGTCCTTTGATTTGACCAATGCACCTGCATACTTTATGTACTTGATGAATAAGGTGTTCATGGAGTTTTTGGATATGTTTGTGGTGGTATTTATCGATGATATATTGGTATTCTCCAAAACGAAAGAAGAGCACGCTGAACATCTAAGGTTGGTCTTGCAAAAGCTCAGGGAATACAAGTTGTACGCAAAGCGAAGCAAGTGTGAGTTTTGGTTGAAGGAAGTTTCTTTCCTAGGCCATGTTGTCTCTAATGGTGGAATGGCAGTAGATCCAAGCAAGCTAAGAGATGTGTTGAATTGAAAACCACCAATCGATATGGGAGAGATTCGTAGTTTCTTGGGATTGGCTGGATACTATAGAAGGTTCATAGAACACTTTTCTTAACTTGCCAAGCCTATGACAGCTCTATTGGAGAAGAATGCTAAGTTTGTGTGGTCCGAGAAGCGATAGGCTAACTTTGAGGAATTGAAGAAGAGGTTGACTATAGCCCCAGTATTGGTTTTGCCAGATTTGAGCAAGAACTTTTCTATCTATTGTGATGCATCTCGTCAAGGTCTTAGATGTGTTCTTATGCAAGGAGGAGGAGTAGTGGCCTATGCATCCTGACAGTTGAGAAAGAATGAGCTAAACTATCCTACTCATGATTTGGAGTTAGAAGCAGTGGTTCATGCTTCGAAAATATAGAGGCACTATCTTATCGGACATAAGAGTGATATCTATACTGATCACAAGAGTCTGAAGTACATTTTCACTCAAATAGATCTGAATATGAGACAGCAACAATGGTTGGAGTTGATTAAGGATTACGATCTAGAAGTACACTATCATCCTAGAAAGGTGAACATTGTTGCCGATGCTCTTAGCAGGAAGAGTTACGCTAATGAGGTGCAAGTGGCATCTATGTCAAGTGAGTTGTGTGCTGAACTTAAGCAATTAAACTTGGGTTTCATTGCTAATGTAGTAGAGTTAGTGATAGAGCCTACATTGGAGCCAGAGATATACAAGGGTCAGTTACATGATATACAAGGGTCGGTTACATGATAGTGTACCTCCAAATCATAATCTTTGATCAACTCTAACCATCGATGCTGCCTCATATTCAGATCTATCTGAGTGAAAATGTACTTCAGACTTTTGTGATTAGTATAGATGTCACTCTTATGCCCAATAAGATAGTGCCTCCATATCTTCAAAGCATGAACCACTGCTGTTAACTCCAAGTCATGAGTAGGATAATTTAACTCATGCTTTCTCAACTGCCGGGATGCATATGCCACTACTCTGCCTTCTTGCATAAGAACACATCCAAGTCCTTGACGAGATGCATCACAATAGATCGAAAAGCTCTTGTTCAGATCTGGCAAAACCAATACTGGGGCTATAGTCAACCTCTTCTTCAACTCTTCAAAGTTAGCCTGGCACTTCTCGGACCACACAAACTTAGCATTTTCCCCCAACAAAGCTATCATAGGCTTGGCAAGCTTAGACAAACCTTCAATGAACCTTCTATAGTATCCAGCTAATCCCAAGAAACTACGAATCTCTCCCACATCTATCGGTGGTTTCCAATTCAATACGTCTTTCACCTTGCTTGGATCCACTGCGATTCCACCATTAGAGACAACATGGCCTAGGAAAGAAACTTCCTTCAACCAGAATTCACACTTGCTTTGCTTAGCATACAACTTGTGTTCTCTGAGCTTCTACAAGACCAACCTCAGATGTTCAGCATGCTCTTCTTTTGTTTTGGAGAATATCAATATATCATCGATGAATACCACCACGAACTTATCCAAAAACTCCATGAACACCTTGTTCATTAAGTACATAAAGTAGGCAGGTGCATTGGTCAAACCAAATGACATAACAGTGTACTCATATAAACCATACCTCATAGTAAAAGCTGTCTTGGGTATGTTGGTTGCACGAATCTTCAACTGATGGTAGCCAGAACGAAGATCAATCTTAGAGAAAACACAAGCACCTCTCAACTGATCAAACAAATCATCAATTCTAGGCAATGGATACTTGTTCTTGATAGTAACCTCATTGAGCGACCGATAATCAATACACATCGTCTGAGTACCATCCTTTTTGTCAACAATTATAACCAGTGCTCCCCAAGGTGACGAGCTAGGACGAATAAAACCTTTCTCCTGTAACTCCTTAATTTGTTTCTTAAGCTCTTCTAATTCCTTAACCCCCATTCTATATGGACGTTTAGCTATAGGTGCAGTTCCAGGTAATAATTCAATAATAAACTCAATATCATGGTCAGGTGGCATACCTAGCAAATCATCGGGGAACACATCTAGAAATTCATCCACCACTGGGTCCTCCTTGTTGCCGCTATCATCAAGCTGGTTCACTGTGGCTGTCGGCTGTGCTTGTATTACAACATTAACATTGATTCTTTCTCCACTGGGTGCGGTCACAACAACTACCTTCTCTTTACACTGGATCACTGCTTGTTGTTGCTTCATCCAGTCCATCCCCAGAATCACATCTATACTAGATGCTCTCAACACAATGGGGCTCACTTTAAACTCTACCCCCTTAAGGATAGACTAGTCGAAAGACAACGATATGAAGCTTGCATACTTCCACCCGGTGAGTTTACTAATATGGGATTTTGCATGGCACATAATGGTACGCTATGGTTTCTAACAAATGCTTGTGATATGAATGAATGCGAAGCTCCAGAATCAAAAAGAACAGTAGCGGGGGTTGAGTTGACATTGAACGTACCAAGCATGACTTCTGGTTCTGCAAGCGCCATCTCGGTAGACACATGATTCACCCTCCCTGTGTTAGGTGCTGGCTTCTGCAGCGTTCCCTTCTTATTACTCTGCTGACCCTGGGGTGTCTGCTGATTCTGCTTCCTGGGGCAATGATTAGCATAATGCCCAACTTCTCCACAATGATAGCATACGTTGGGGGTACTAGGTGCACTTGTCTTCATGGGGGTGTTGTTGGGAGTACCCTATCGTGGTGTCTATGGACCACTCTGCTGTTGAGGGCGTTGATTGCTAACTTGCTGCTGGTTCGGGTTGCGCTGAGGATACTGACCACGATTCCACTAACTGGGTGGTCCCTAAAACCTCTGTTGATAACCTTGCTGAGGGTTGGTATGTGGACGACTATTGCTCCCAGAGGCATGTCCCTAAAGCCTCCTCTTCTTGGCCTCCATCTCCTTGCGCTTGTTGTCAATAACAATAGCGCGATTCACTAGCATCTGAAAGTTGGGGTAGGTATTGGACATAAGCTAGAGCTGTAGACCATCATACAGACCTTTGAGAAAGTAGCGTTGCTTGTCAGCATCATCAACCACTTCATTTGGAGCATAACGTGACAACTGAGCAAACTTGTCTCGGTACTCAGCGACGGACATGGATCCCTGCTTCAGAGCTCTGAATTCCTCTTACTTGAGCTCTATCAGTCCCTCTGGTATGTGATAAGATCTAAAATTCTCTTTGAACTCCTGCCAGGTGATAGGAGGAGCATTGGTGGGGCGCCCATACTCGAATGACTCCCACCAGTCTTGAGCTTCTCCCTGGAGCTGTCCTGAAGCGTACAACACCTTCTGTTGATTATCACATTGTGCTATGTTGAGCTGCCTCTCCACTGCTCGAAGCCAATCATCTGCTTCCAGTGGATCAGTGGCGCGAGACAACACCGGGGACGTCCCTTCAAGAATTCACCACACTTATCACGTGGTGCTCCACCACCCTGTTAGTTCTGCTGATTCTGCACCAACGTTTGCATGAGCTGCGTCTGTACTGCCAAGAGTTGTTCAATAGTCGGTGGTGGTGGTGGTGGATGTGGGGGAACACCTCCACGACCTCGGCCCCTTCCTCTCCCAGACATCTGTTATCAAATATTCAAAATTTATAAATTTCCAAGTTAGAATACTTTCTAAAAATTTTCTGGACGAATCTCAACATCAGCAGCTCTGTAAAACAGTCATATCACCAGTTCCAGAATTCCAAATAAGGTGTACTTCATATGGTTGGAAAGCTTAAGAAATTATCTACAACTTGTACTCAGACCACAATCCCAGATTCTATCCTTAGGTTACTCAAAACAGAATACAACCGAAACTGTTCCTAGATTCCAGACTGTGCAGAAACTTTAACTTGAAACAGAGATATCTCACGAACCAGATCAGATATGGGGGTGATTCCAGAGGCATTGGAAAGATGCTTAAGTCTAGTTGTTCCCATGAAAATTTCATAATCTTTGGTCGTGTATATTTTAATTGGCATTAAGATAAAGGCAGACTGCTCCAAAAAACAGATTCCAAGAGAACAAGATGTAACATACCCAACTATTCATTTATTGACCCAATCTTTAATATTCTTAACTATGGAACTTGCGGACATGCCCACAAAGTTCCATCACTCATTACAAAGATCCAACTCACACATAAACATAATAACAAATCAACTAAACACACCAATGTTCACACCACACTAATAGACTCGACTAGACTCAACTCAACTCGTTCTACAATCGTGTTATTACATAAAGAGGGACTCCAACATCTATGGGCGATACTTATGGGGAAGCTCCTCATACATCTTTGGCAAATTGAGGCACACTCTTTGTTCGTCTATCATCTACCGGTGCCTCTTGATAGTTTCCTACTGTGCCTTCAATTGATTCTCCAATCGGCGAATCTTTGACACAGACTCAAAGCCAAAGTGTACCATCACTTCGGTGGTTGGATCTGTGCCCTGTGGGTCCATCATCACCCATCCCAATTCTAGGTGTTGATGAGGGAGGAAACGATATTGATCATCCTTCATGTCCTCGAATCGGCGACCACGGAGGCCTATGCAAGCTTCAGCGGCTGCATCTTCTATGCCGTCCTCCATGGTAGCACGGTGACCATGGTACGCATAGTTTGAATCCAGCTGATATGCGCCTTTCTGTTCATCCTTGATGGTGATGCACACCCTAGTCTTCCAGTAGGTGTCTTCAAGAGGGTGCGTATGCTCTTCGCAGGTGTATTTTATAGCTGCATCCCAGTCACTGTAGTTGGTCTGAAGCATGCTCATGAGTCGGTGATGTGAAACGGAGGATTCACACCCCGGCTTATACCACACCTTTGTTGTCCACCCTAGTGGCGGGATCAGCTCATCTTCTTCAACAATGTCTTCCTCTTCATTTTCGAACAAGTCAACGACCTCGACTTCTTGAGGTTCCTCCTGAACGGGCTCAGGCATAGATACTAGTGTTGGCGGATCAAACTCCTGTTCCTGGGGTTCTTCCTCCTCAGGCTCCATGGACAAACCTTGAGGCGGGTAGTACCCTCCAGTGCTGATGCGGGCAGTCTTGTGGGCACGAGGCATCTACAAAATTAGGCTTAGATAGATTAGGTTAGAAGCAATAATTTTCATAATAGAATAAGACAAAAGAAGCATAAAACTTTAGCAAATACCAAGGGTGAGATAGAAAGCATGAAATGAGTGAAGGAAAACAAGCTAAAACGACCATTGCTAACTAGGCTTGCATCCTACAGTCAACACAACTCTAATACCAATCTGTCACACCCAATTTTAAGGATAAAATGGGGTGCAAAACCTTATGTGCGCCCAGAGATCAGTCATACACATAAGCCGACAAATTATGTATAGTATCATCCCAATGTTTATTACATCACGAATAAGACAGAGTTATTACATAAGTATAGCAAAGGTAATAAAAAGATCTCTCGCGGAAGCTCCATTTCACAGGGACGTCGACTGGTTGACCACAAGTCTAGTAGTCCTCAGGAAAATCATCATACCCAAAGTCATCTGTTACCCATCCAGGATTTTTATCCAAATAATGAAAGTAAACAAGCGTAAGTACATGTCGTACTCAACAAGTGTAACACGGGGTTCATGAGGCTCGAAGGCTTGACACAGGTTTAACAGCGTGCAGCTTTTAGTTGTCATAATTTTAGCTTAAGAGTAGCAACAAGTTGTTTCAATTCCCAATGCAAAACACATGATCAAATGTAAACATGAGTAATGAATAGCATAAACAGATATGACTTAGTGATCATCTATTCCATAAGGGTTCCAAGGCCGCTTGTGACCGTGAGCACGGCTGATATACCAGTTTTACACTCTGCAGAGGTTGTACACTTTCACTCTGAGTCGTGATACCCATATGCCTGGGTTAATTACTCCCAAAACACTTCCAAGGTGAGCAGGCAAGGGTCACTATGAAGCCTTTCAAAGGCTCGTCTAACAAGTTAGGGCCATTTGATTCACTCGGCAAACAATTATAGGAACCCCCCTATCAAATGGCACAATTCCTTCACGGCTATACACATAAGAGTAGAGGCTGTCCTATACCCGATTTGGCAAGCCATTCTTACGCCAATAAAGGTAACCACTAACAAGCTAGAAAAGGTCCTCATACTGAGCTAAAGCTAGAGCCATATAGCCCTCACAGCTATACTGTAAGTCCCGAATGATCACTTACAGATAAGTCCTTAGGGAGAGGAATCTGAAGCATTTAGAAAGTAGCTAAACACTTCAGCCCCCTGTTTCCATGTTGCTAAAAAGTCATGTTTTAATGTTTATTGCATATACCATTAGTCAAGTTACAAGATCATGGTTTAATTGAGCACTAGCAAAGCTACCCAATGCATAACCCTTAGGTGACAAGGTAATAGTTCAATTCTAGGAAATCCCTATCAAGATGACACATGCAACATGAATTTAATGAATTAAAGTGAATAGGAAACATGGATGATCCCATGCTATACTTGCCTTGAGAAAAGTACTCCTGCTGGTCCTGCTCGTCAAAGTCGTACCCTTGATCTCCCGAGAACTGCTCACCGTCTATACTCAATAACCACGGCAACATACAATCATCCAGGAGCAATCATGCAAAGCAAACAAGGCTATAGATTAGAATAGTACATCAACAGCATAGAATCAAGATGAAAAGTTTGGAAAACGAATCTATGTCTCACTACGAACACACAGGCGCGAAGATCACGAAAATCGGATCTAAAACGGAAAAGTTATGATTTAAACAAGATTTCCTATAGGAAAATAATAGATTAAATATAAGCTCGAATTTTAATAGTTGGAAACCCACTTTATAGTAGCATGAACATGTAGATCACATAATTATGAACCTAACACAACTTGAACGTATCAAATCGGAGTTAAAACGAAGATTTTATGGCTAAAACAAGTTGAATGGCAAAACTGTAAATAACTGAAAACGTATCTCAATATAACCGATCCAAAATACGCTTTTAAAAAGAGAAAACAAAATCTGTAAATGCGCTTTGGACTATGGGTTAAGCCGGGAATAATTATAAAGGTGTATCTGCAAAGTTGGCAGCGAAAGGGTATCCTTCAATCAGATCCATTGGATTAGAAATCGATGGCCCAGAATTGATTTGACGGGGAGAGAGAGAAAATCCAAACCGGTACAGTGCCGGCGGCAGTGAGCACGGCGGCGCCATGGCTAGCTTCTGGAGCTCGTGGTACATGGCTTCAGGGGCATTATTCGATGAAAGACAAGTATAGGGAGAGAGAGAGAGGGGAACAGAGATCTCATCGGATCAGGAACACGCTAGAGGGAAGCAGCGACGGCGGCTCAGCGCTCGGTGGACTGTGGTGGTCAGTGGCGGCGCTCGAGCGAGATGCGGCTGCGGCTGCTTGAGCGAAAAACCGGGCGCCAGATGGGATAGGAGACGGAGGAGGGCGTGGGCGCTATTTATGGGGCCGAATCCCATGGGCGGCACGGCACCCTGGAGGTTGTAGCAGCGCCGGACTCCACCAACGGCGTGGATAGTGTCTGACTCGGCCACGGTGAGAGGAGGAAGGAGCCAGACCAGTCGGCCCGGCTGGTCAGCGGCGGAGGGAGACGTGGGGGTCTGCGGGAGCGGCTGGGCGCGTGGCTGGGCTAGTGATTTGCTGGGCCGAGTGATGCAGCACAGGAGGGAGTGGGCCGGCGGCTTGCAGCGCTGGGCCGCGTGACGCGCTAGGGAACAAAACCGTGCTGGGCTGGAGCCAAGGAAGGAAAGGCCAGTGGCCAAATGGGCCAGCGGGTGGGCGAAGCTGAGTGGGCCAAAAGCAGAGGTAAGAAAAGAAAAAGGAAATCTATTTCTTTTTCAATTTTCCAAAGCCATTCAAAATGCAATTCCAACTAAATTCGAAATCCGATATGAAACCAGGCAATACAAAATAATATGTAGCGGCATGAATGCACATTCATGGTTGTCGACCTTATATTTGGTTTTATTTTTAATAAAATTATTATTTCCTAAATTCAAATGCCCATAAAATGCTTAATAAATCAATTTCCCCTATTTTAAAATGTTGTAAAATTTAGGGTGTTACACTCTAGCAGGCTGGCCCAGCCGAGGCCCAGCATGGTACCGTGCACTGTTTCTCTTCCCCCATGGGTGACCGCCTCGGACACGACTACCACTGCCACCTTTGACTCTGCCGCTGCTACGCATAGCCTTGTCGTGCCTCCCAAGGCTCCAGGGCCTTAAATAGTGGCCGTCCACGCCCATGCCTTCCAATTATGAGCTCCAGAGCCACAACCACCTTCGCCGAGATGCTGCACCATGCAACTCTAGCGCCGCTGCCATCACTGCCCATTTCGATGAGCCGAGCGCCGCCATCCGTCGCTCGGCACTCTAGGAAGCCATCTAGCCGAGTTTGCTGCTTTCTCCTCTATCTTCCAGTGGCCTCGGTTTGTTTCCTCATGGACCATAGGCCATAAACCACTTGCGCCACCCGACTCCGTCAATGGCGCCGCCGTCGGTGTAGCCGTCGGCCAGCCGGTGTTGCTATTTCCCCACCCGATCTGTTCTAGATCGTTAGATCGTGATACAACAGTCGACATTCATTGATACCGGTTTGGCCGGTCTTTTTGCAAACAAGCCCCTAAAGTTTTCTATGTGTTAACCCGCGGTCAAAAGCATATTCCTAAAATACATTTTCTTCTTTTGAAAACATAGTTTCATCGGTTAGATCTAAAATACGCTTTCATCTATTAACAGTTTTACCACTAATCTTATTTTAGCCCTAAAATCTTTGTTTTACCTCCAATTTTCATGATCTTCGCATTTGTGTGTTCGTAGCAAGATGTAAATTTGTTTTACAAACTTTGCATCTTGATTTTATACTAATTGGTGTACTATTCTAATGTATAGCCTTTGTTAGCTATACATGATTGCTTCTGGATGCTTGTATGTTACTATGATTATCGAGTATAGACGGTGAGCAATTCATAGGTGATCAAGAGTACTACTTTGATGAGCAGGATCAGCAGGAACACTTGTTCAAGGCAAGTATAGCATGGGACCATCCTTGTTACCTATTCACCTTTAATCACTTAATTCATATTACATGTGTCTACAATGTTGCCAATAAGGATATCCTAGACATTTGATGTCTTGTACCTTGACACCATGGGTGATTATGCATTGGGTAGTATTATGCTAGTGCTCAAGATGAATAACCATGATCTCGTAACATGACTAATGGTATATGCAATAAACATTTAAAAGATGCTTTTTAGCAACATGGAACAAGGGGGCTAGAGCATTGGGCTATTTTTATGGTGCTCTAGATTCCTCTCCCTAAGGACTTATCTATAAGCGAACATGCGGGACTTATAGTATAGCTATGAGGGCTACATGACTTTGGCTTTAGCTCAGTATGAGGACCTTTTCTAGCTTGTTAGTGGTTACCTTTATGGCATAAGAATGGCTTGTCGAATTGGGTATAGGACAGCCTCTATCCCCTTGTGTATAGGCTACGTGTCATTGTGCCATCAGGAAGGGGGTTCCTATATATGTTTGCCGAGTGAATCTAATGGCCCTAACTTGTTAGACAAATGTTTGAAAGGTTTCATAGTGAACCCTACCGACCTTCCTTGGAAGTGGGTCAAGAGATTAGCTACCTCGGGCAAAAGGGTAAATCACGACTCACAGTGAAAGTGTACAACCTTTGTAGAATGTAAAACTGGTATATTAGCCGTGCTCACAGTCACGAGTAGCCATGGACCCTTATGGAATAGATGATCACTAAGAATTATCCATTTGTGCTATTCATTATTCATGTTTACATTGATCATGTGTTTTACTTTGGGATTAAAACAACTTGTTGATACTCTTATGGTAAAATTGTGACAACTAAAAGCTAAATGTTGTTAAACCCGTGTCAAGCCCTTTTGAGCCTCATGAACCCCATGTTACACTCGGTGAGTACGACACGTACTTACATTTGTTTATTTTCATTATTTGGATAAAAATCCCAGATGGATAACCGATGGCTATGGTAATGACGACTTTCTTGAAGATTACTAGACTTGTGGTCAACTAGTTGACCTCCCTGTAATATGGAGCTTCCACGAGAGATTTTTGTTTATACTTCCACTACATTTATGTGAAGACTCTGTCTTATTATACGTGATGTAATAAACACTTATGATGATACTATCTATAATTTATCAGCTTATGCGTATGACTGATCTATAGGCGCACATAAGATTATGCATCACATTTTATCCATAAAATCGGGTGTGACGGCCTGTAGGTTTCTTTCTGGTTCTCTTTCTGATTTGTAGTGTGGTAAACATGCATAACAGAATTCATTTGATCTAGTCTCGCGTCGATCTGATGCCTAACAGAGGAGCCACATAGTGATTCAAATTTTACTACACATGCAAGAAAGTCTGAGCATTGTAAATCTTACTGGGTCGGACACATCTCATGTTCTACAGGGAAACCTGTTTCGTACTAGTACTTTTGTTGAATCCCTAAAGGAAACAAATATAATTGAAACAAAACAACAGAAAAGCAAAAGCAATAGAAAATCAAAAGCTACAGAATACACTATATTTGAGGACAAATTTCAAATGACAGAATACACTACATTTCAGGATGGAGGGAGTAATTCACTCTCGCACGAAAAGAGTGAATCACTAGTCTCTTATTCCAAATTCCCATTCAAAAAATGGATTTCTTGATGAAGCCTACAGTCCTCGCTGCAATACACAACCCTTCCTTCCCATCCGTCTACATCGCTAGAAGCGCCACCTGCGTAAGGAAGATTGCCACGCACCTACGCTGGCGGCACAGCGACAACCGTCCTCATGTTGACGGTAGTTAACATTCATCACAAACCATCAATATACCATGCACAAATGTTTAAAATGGATCACCAACATAGAATTAGGGGTTTTAACTGACAATTTTCATTAGTTCTGGTGAATCTATGTGTCTAGCAGGAATTAATCAGAAAGCCGCCAAGGAGGACCTATTTGTAAAAGGAAATCACATAATTCTGCAGCACGACCAATGTGGGAAGTCTCTAGAAGAGTCCAGGAGTCTCTCCACAGAAGCAGAGCCCGAGCCCCTACCATGTGGGGCTAGCCGGTCCCACTTGTAGGTCGGCTGGCCTGTGGGGTCGCCCAGTCAGCCTCTCGTTACTATGTCGGTTTTCCACTACCTCTAGGATCACATCTACACCATTCTTTTATGTCGGTTTGATCCAAGGGTCCAGGATGCTTGAAGAGCCCTATATATACCTGCCTATACCCCCTTTAGGGCAGTGCATGCATTTGATCTTGAGAGCCTGAGGGCCAAAAACCCTAATTCATATGTCCACCAGGATCAGAGCTAGCAATCAAGAGAAGATTAGTCCTCAATAGGATCTAGTCTTGTATTAGAAATAGAGAGATAGAGTGAGAGGGAAGAGTTTGGAGGAAGTGTCGGCCTGTCGGTGCTCTTTGTATGGCTTGTTGTAACACCCCAAAATTTGCCACTTTTGAAAATAGAGTTAAAATAATTTATTTGTGAATTATTGTGCAAATGAAAACATAGGAAAATAAAATTTTTCATTAATTTAAAATTTATCATAAGGTAGAAACGTGTTTGTTGCATTCATGCTGGTCGCATCTCGTGTTTCTATGTGCAAAATGTTTGTTTTTTATAGGTTTAGTAGACGAATATCTATCTCTAGGAATTTTCCAGCTTCTTTCTGGAATTTAATTCCTACCTCCTTCACCTTAATCTTTATGTTCCAAGTTTCCAACAATATTTTTATGAGCTCCAAATACTTTATTTGGGTTCATCATGTTCTAAAGTGTCTCTGCGAATTTTCCCCAAATTTTCGGAGGTCTCGGAGTATTTTTCGTGGCTTAAATATTAATTCTAGACTTTTTTAGAATTATTTTATCCATGAAATTAATTAATTACGAAAATAATAAATATCTCATTTTTCTCCACGTTCAAAGCCCATGTGCAATAATCCTAATAAATCCTAAAGGCCCATGCATTTATTTACTAATGGGCTTTAATGATTATTTAGACCCATTAGTAAATGTGGAGGGGGTAACATCAATTAGTATCATATCGCTAGTTGATGTGGATGTGGGGAGTTTTTCTTCCTATATATATATATCAACCAACCCCTTGGACAAAGCACACCACAACTACCGTATGTGGAGCCCCTAGTTTGGGAAATCCCTCGTGTAGTAAATTATATTTTTCTCCTCTTTCTCTCGCCGTTGCCGTCGCCGCCGCCGCCGTCACCGCCGTTCGCCACACCGTTGCCGAGGTTTGAATCGAGGTGATGAATCTATCGACGTTTCCCTTCCTTCCTCCTTTTTGCCCTATAGCTCACACAACGCACGATATTGCCGAGCTCTTGTAGAAAGTCGTCGTAACCGTTTTAGTTGGATGAGCCTGTGAGCGGTTAGCTGCTGCGACGTTGGTCTAGCTCCAAGAAAACACCGCGCCAGCGAACCAGCCCGCCGACCAGCGCTGGTGAGCCTCTACAAATACTCCTTGTTTCTTTGGTTCATGTCCCGATGTCGTTTTAGCCGTTGTTGCTGTTCGTGCGTCATCTAGTTTGGCCATAACCGTGGGTAGTACTGCAAGTTCTGTAAGGCATGCTACCGCTCTGCTGCATTGCCGCGCACCGCTGTTTTCTGCTACCTGGGCACCTGTCCCTTGCTCTCTGTCCCAGTCAGTTTGAGCGAGCTCAGCTGCCTTGCTCCTGCTGGGGCCGAGAGACCTGCCATCCACCATGTCCACATGTGTATGCGTACGTACATCACGCAAGGCATGGAGGCTTACATGCATATGAGCAATTAACGTCACCCGTGCATGCTTGCGTTGTGCTGTTCCAATCTGCTAGTTAGCTTGATGACCTCATATGAGGTCATGCATGAGTTTTGTGGCTGTTTTTCTTTAAGAAAATAAATCCAGAAATACAATAGAAATACGCATCATCCTGAGCCGTCCGTTTTTAGATCGATGGCTCAGATTAAAACTTACCCCTTCGCTGTTCATTTTGCTAAAGAGACCCTGTATTTTCGGAAAATAAACCCACAGTCCAAAACATGTTTACAGATTTTGTTTTCTTCATTTGAAAGCGCATTTTGTTTCAGTTAAGTCTAAAATACGTTTTCAGCTATTTACAGATTTGCCACTGATTTTGTTTCAACCATAACTTCTCCGTTTTAACTCCGATTTGACCCGTTCAACTTGCGTTAGGTTCGTAATTTCATAAACTACGTGTTCATACTACTGTTCAGTATGTTTTTTAACTTTTAAAATTCGTGATTAGATTTAATCTATTATTCGATTAAAAGAAATCTTGTTTAAATCATATCTTCTGCGTCTTAGATCCGTTTTAGTCCATTCAAGTTGCGTTAGATTCATAGCAACAAGATCTATGCGTTAGTAACGATGTTTATCATATCATTATTTCTCAAATTTCATGGTTTGAATTATATCTTGATTAATGATTATGTAACTGTGTTTTATAAATAAAATATGATTTCTTTCACTTTAGTTTTATAATTCAAACTTAAATTTGACTTAAATTATAATATCTATAGAATATCTTATATATGTTTTTATATAATTAAAACACATGAAGCTAATAGTTTTATGAGTAGATCTTCCGGTAGTTGTATCTTTTCAACCGTAGCTCCGATTAGCGTGTTTTCCGCGTCTGTGTGCTCATAGCGAGACGTAGATTCGTTTTACAAACTTTTCATCTTGATTTTATGTTTGATGTACTGTTCTAATTTAGATCTATTGGTTGCTTCATGTATGATTGTATGGATGCTTGTGTGGTGCTTTATGATTAAGTCCAGTCGGTGAGATATACATGGTGATCAAGAAGAAAAAGAAGAACGTTGAAGATTAAAGCTTACCGAATGATCGGTGTTTTAAGGCAAGTATAGCATGGGATCATCATTGTTACCTATTCACCTTTAATCACTTAATTCATATTGCATGTGTCTACCTTAACTACCACTAAGGATATCCTAGTATTTTGTTACCCTATACCTTGATTCCTATAGGGTATTGCATTGGGTAGCTTTGCTAGTGCTCAACTACAACCATGATCTTGTAACTTGACTAATGTAATATGCAATAAACATTAAAAGATGTTTTTTAGCAACATGGAACAAGGGGGCTAGAGCATTAGGCTATTTTTATGGTGCTCTAGATTCCTCTCCCTAAGGACTTATCTATAAGTGATCATCCGAGACTTACAGTATAGCTGTGAGGGCTACATGGCTCTGGCTTTAGCTCAGTATGAGGACCTTTTCTAGCTTGTTAGTGGTTACCTTTATTGGCGTAAGAATAGCTTGCCGAATCGGGTATAGTGCGGCCTTTGTCCCCATGTGTATAGGCTGCGTGTCAATGTGCCATCAGGAAGGGGGGCTCTACATATGTTTGTCGAGTGAATCTAATGGCCCTAACTTGTTAGACGAACCTTTGAAAGGCTTCATAGTGAACCTTGCCGACCTTCCTTGGTAGTAGGTCAAGAGGCTGATCACCTCGGGCGAAAGGGTAAATCACGACTCACAGTGAAAGTGTACAACCTCTACAGAGTGTAAAACTGGTATATCAGCCGTGCTCACGGTCATGAGCGGCCTTAGAACATTTACGGAATAGATGATGGACAATGATGATACTAATGATAAAGATGATCGCTAATGGTTAGTTGTTTATGCTATTCATTATTCATGTTTACCTGATCTTGTGTTTATATGGGCTTGTGATAAACTTGTTTCTACTCAATTGCTAAAAGATGACTCATTAAAAGCTAATCATAGTTAACCAGTGTTAGCCTTTTGAGCCTCATGAACCCCGTGTTATATTTGTTGAGTACGACATGTACTTACGCTTGCTTTACTTTTCAATTGTTTGGATAAAAATCCCGGATGGGTACCAGATGCTAGAGTTTGGAGGAATTAGGCTTGTGATCAACCAGTCAGTTGTCCCTATGGATTTTGAGTCTTCACCTGAAGATCGAGTTGTCTCTCCGCTGTCTATACTCTGAGGTTATAATCTTTATACTAATATGTTATGTATTTAAGCATTGTCTATCGATATTACCTTTATTTGTAGCTATAAGTGAGATTTGACTTCCTGGGCTCACATATGGTGTGTATCTGGTTTTGTCCTTAAAACCGGATACTACACTTGTACCCTGGCGGAATCAAGTTCTTAAGCTTGCTTCTGAGATTTCTCTGGTAATCGACTTCTAATTCAAGTAAGCATCTTGTTCTTCAGGTTTGCGACTCTTTTTTAGTACTTTAATCCTTGTAGCTCTTGGGTTAAAGTAGTATTCATAGTGTAAGCATGGTGCTTAGACTTGGCTACTCGTGGATGTATGCTACTTTTTGGATCGGTGGTAGCTCATGAGGGTGACTCTTATAGCCTCGTTGAATCCTTTGTAGTCCATGTCCCTTTAGTAGGCCTAGCAGGACATTGTTGCTAGAGGAAACATACTTTGCCTGTGTTTTCTTTAGTAGTATCCCCAGAATTGAATAATAGAAGACAAAGCTTACCAAAGTTAGAACTAGAAGAGCTCTGCGATCTCCTCTATAATCCTATTATCTAGCCTTGATTGTGAAGTTGGGTTAAGTTAAATTTAGTTATTCTCACACATGTTTCCTCGAGTTCGATATAAAACTGGGTTACTCCCGGTGTAGTGCTACATCGGTATAATATTCGTTCGCTTGCGGATTATTTTGTGTGCGTTAATATTTACCAACAAGCATTTCTGGTGCCATTGTTGGGGAATAAGGTTGCTGAGCTAACTTTGAACCTAGCTTAATCTTGTATCATTATTCTTTTATCTTTTACCTTTCTTTCTTTTTACCATGGATCTAGCATCCACACCTATCTACCAATATGCTGCACCTACGAGCGCATGCCTAGAGCCACTAGAATCTTCAAAGCCTATCGTAACACCTGGCTATGAGTTGTGCCCATGTTTAATCAACATGGTCTGGGATCAATCCTTTTCTAGCAAAGATGATAAAAATCCCTACTCCCACCTAAATGAGTTTGAGCAAACTAGTGCATGCCTACACATTGTAGGCATGTCGGATGAAACCTTACAATGGAAACTTTTCCTTTCTCTTTGACGGGAAAAGCTAAACGTTGGTACAAGCTCACCAAGGGAGTAGATAAGGAGATTGGAAAGCCTTGTGCTCTAGCTTTTGCTTGCATTCCTTTCCCATCTCTAGAGTAGTCAGCCTTCGTTTAGAGGTTTTATCTTTTAAACAAGAAGAAAAAGAATCTCTAGGCATGGCTTGGGAACGTTTTAATGCTCTCATTAATACTGGCCCTGACCTTGCCATTCAAGACCTCATTCTTCTTCAACATTTTTACACGGGTCTTGATAGGAAAACCTTGAAGCATCTTGATACGGCCTCTGGAGGCTCGCTCCTCCATGTTTCTGCCAATTCAGGGAGAAGCATTCTTACTAAAATTCTAGAGAATACCCTTGAAGAAGTAGAAAAGAAGACACTATAGGATGAATCCTAGATAGCTGAACCAGAATCTTTGCCTAACCCATCACAAACTTCAGCTCTCTCAAATCCTGAACCACCAAAAAAGGAGGAAACTCCAATTTTGGATTTCATGCTCGAATTCGAGGATGAACTTTTTGATGAATATGGAAATACCTTGAATTATCATACTATGAGAAGACCCTAGAAGCCTAGGAATTCTAGGTTTTCCTTAAAAATACTATGAAAGAGCTAGTGTCTATTATAAGAAATGAATGGTTAGAAGAATCAGAGCTTTCCTCTGATATGATTCATCTAGACTCACCTTCTATATCTATTTGTTGCCAAATTAACAAAACTCCTTTCGATGCTCTTTATAATCCAATTGTGGGTGTTAATATCATGTCTGCATCTTTTGCTCATGATCTATTAAAGGATGTGCCATTAATACCAACAACAAAGTTATTGAAAAGTCTTTCAGGACACATTCTCCCAAGTTTGGGGATACTGCATTTCCTTCCTATCTAGGTAAAAGGAACCATGGTTCATTTGAGCTTTTATATCTTTGATATCATGGGGTTCGACTAGTTGATAGGACACCCAATTGAAAGACTTATCCAAAAGGACAAATGGGGAAGTTAAAGATAAGTCTTGGGAAAAACTTTAAACTTTCTATACCCATCACTCATTCTATAAATGCTGAGACTGAGCCAATTCCCGAGGAAGACCCAATGGAAGAGGTTAAGGTTGCATCTCTTAATGACTTGATCGAACCCAACCTTGAAGATGATGCTCAGTTCTTCATCGAAGAAGAAGAAAATCCAACGGAGTCTAAACCCTTGGATGATTTGATGGAACCACCTAAGCCCACCACTAAGCTTAAACCCTTGCCTTCTAGTCTTAGATATGCTTTTCTCAATAATGATTAGGATTCTCTTATGATCATAAGTGATAAACTTTCTTAGGAAGAATCCCTATGCCTAATAACTATCTTAGAAAATCATCGCTCTACTTTTGGCTACTCAGTCCAACACCTTAAGGGAATTAGCCTTGCTCTTTGCACCCATCACATCCCTACAGATCCTAACTCTAGACCTTCTAGGGAGCCATAGCGTAGGCTTAATAATGCGATGAGAGAGGTTGTTAAGAAAGAGGTGTTGAAACTCCTGCACACTAGGATCATCTATCCCGTTCCATATAGTGAGTGGGTAAGCCATGTTCAAGTTGTGCCTAAAAAGGGAGGCATAACTGTTGTTAAAAATGAAAAGAATGAATTAATTCCCCAAAGAACCGTCCCTAGATGGTGGATGTGCATTAACTACAAAAAACTTGACAAGGCAACAAAGAAAGATCATTTTCCATTGCCCTTCATCGACAAAATGTTGGAGCGACTAGCAAATCACTCTTTCTTCTGTTTCCTTGATGGGTATTTAGGTTATCACTAGATACCAATCCATCTAGATGACCAAAGCCAAACCACCTTTACATGTCCATATGGAACTTATGCTTATCGTAGAATGTCTTTTGGATTGTGTAATGCTCCAGCTTCTTTCCAAAGATGCATGATGTCTATATTTTCTGATATGATTGAAGAAATCATGGAAGTTTTCATGGATGATTTTTCTGTTTATGGAAAAACTTTTGATGATTATCTTGAAAATTTGGACAAGGTTTTGCAAAGATGTGAAGAAAAATGCTTAGTCCTTAATTGGGAAAAATATCATTTCATGGTTAGAGAAGGTATAGTGCTTGGACACTTGGTATCCGAATGAGGGATTACGGTAGATAGAGCTAAAATTGAAGTAATTGAACAATTACCTCCTCCTATAAATATCAAAGGGATCCGCAGCTTTCTTGACCATGGGGGTTAATATCACCGCTTTATAAAAGATTTTTCACACATTGCTAGACCACTTACAAATCTTTTGGCTAAGGATATTCCCTTTGAATTTGATGATGCATGCTTGAAATCTTTTAACATTCTTAAGAAAGCACTCATCTCTACACCAATCATTCAACACCCTAATTGGTCGCTACATTTTAAAATTATGTGTGATGCTAGTGATTATGTTGTGGGGTTAGTTTTGGGACAAACAAAAGATAAAAAGCATTATGCAATTGCTTATGCTAGCAAAACACTAATAGGAGCTCAACTTAATTATGCAACAACTGAAAAAGAACTCCTAACCGTTGTTTTTGCTATTGATAAGTTTATATCTTACTTAGTATGAGCTAAGGTGATTGTTATATACTGATCATGCTGCTTTTAAAATACCTTATGACTAAGAAAGAAGCTAAACCTCAGCTTATAAGATGGAACTTGCTACTCCAAAAAATTTGTTGCCGATCACTTGTCTAGAATGTAGTTTGAAAATCCATAGGAACTGCCCATCAATGATTCGTTGTAGGGTGGCATGATCTTCAAGATCATGAAATCTGACCCCAGGTATGTAAATATTGTTAATTTTATGGTTGTAGGTTATGTACCACTAGGGGAGAATAAAAGGAAGCTCATCTATGAAAGTCATCTCCACATATGGGATGAGCCATACCTCTTCAGAGTTTGCTCTAGTGGCCTAGTCAGGAGGTGTGTACAGGTGGAATAAGGCGTTACGATCTTCGAATGATGCCACTCATCACCATATGGAGGACATTATGGTGCATTTCGCACTCATTCAAAGATCTAGCAAAGTGCATTCTTTTGGCCAATCATGTATGAAGATACGAAGGACTTCATCCGGAGGTGTCGAGCATGTCAGAGGCACGGGAATATCAATTCAAGAGATGCCATGCCACTCACCAACAACCTCCAGATCAAACTTTTCAATGTCTGGGGAATTGACTACTTGGGACAGTTTCCAAAGTCGAAGAACTGTGAATATATCTTGTTAGCAGTTGACTATGTCTCCAAGTGGGTTGAAGCCATGCCATGTAGAGCTGCTAATGCTAAGAACTCCAAGAAGATGTTTGAAGAGACAATATTTCCATGATTTGGAATTTCAAGGATGGTGATTAGTGATGGAGGCACTCATTGAAAGCTCTAGTTTGGTTTTGATGAATTGATGAAACCCTAAATGATAACCTAGTTTATCTAAGTGAATATGAGATAGGTTATGCACATTCCAAGTGGTGAGCAAGTGGATGAAGATGATCAAGATGGTGGTGTGACCATGGTGATCAAAGAGCTTGGGCTTGGAAAAGAAGAAAGAGAAAAACAAAAAGCTCAAGGCAAAGGTGAAACTTGATAGGAGCTTTTTGGTTTGCACTCAAGACACCATAGAGGGTGTGAGTAATTGAGGATTGATAGCTGTACTATTAAAAGGGGTGAAACTCATATCGAAATGTGGTTGTTAAATTGCCACTAGATGCTCTAACTCATTGCATATGCATTAGGATCTAGTGGAGAGCTAACACCCTTGAAAATGGTTGTGAAAATATGCTAACATATGTGCACAAGGTGATACACATGGTGGTTGGCACATTTGAGCAAGGGTGGAGAAGTTGGTGAAGTGGAGGAGCTATCCCATAGTGACTGGACGCTGCCTCTAGAGTGATCAAACTTAGCTCCCCTACGTCCGGTCAGTGTTGCAGTGAAGGCTGCCCTTGGTCTTGTGACTGGATGCAACACAGCGAAAGTGACCAGACACATAGGGCCTATGTCTAGTCAGGGGATGACATATGCTGACGTGAGCATTCACTCAAGCTAGAGAGGACTGGACTCGGGTCTACGTCCGGTCATCGCTGAATAGACGCTTTTGGCTGTCGAAAAACCTCTCTAGTGCCTTACTCAAAGTGACCTAACGCTGCACAGTCATGGTGAGCTATGCATCCGGTCACAGGGTGAAGGCTTGGGCACACGTGTGAGCTAAAGTGAGCAACGGCGTGTTCGGTCTTGGACTGTGGCATGTTCGGTGGACATTTATCTGCATGGGAAATCGACCATTGGAATCGTGCGCATGAGGTTGAATGGTGGTGACATGTGGACGGTGATCAGTGATCGGACGCTAGGGCTGGTGTGTCCGGTCACCCTGAGTTGGCTGGCAGTGAGAGCCCAATGGCTCTATTTCATGGGGCTTCTATTTAAGCCCCATGGCTAGCTTAAGCTCACTCTCTTGGCCATTTGCATGGACATAGCAACCTTGTGAGCTTAGCCAAAGCTCTCCCACTCATCTCCATCATTGATTCATCATCTTTGTGAGATTAGGAGTGAATCCAAGTGCATTGCTTGAGTGATTACATCTAGAGGCACTTGGTGTTTGTGTTTCGCTATAGGATTAACTTTTTACTCTTGGTGGTTGCCATCACCTAGATAGCTTGGAGCAGCGAGGATCATTGAGCAGAGGTTGGTGATTGTCTTTGACTCTAATCACAGTGATTGTGAGGGTTTCTTGTGCTTTCCCTGGCAGAGAGCCAAAAGGTACTCTAGTGGATTGCTCATGGCTTATGTGATCCTCATCTTGTGTTGGTTGTGTGGCACCCTATTGAGGGTTTGGCGTGTGATGCCAATTAGCATGTGAACCTCCAAGTGAGTGAATCACCACAATGAGGACTAGCTTGCCGGCAAGCAAGTGAACCTTGGTAAAAAATCGTGTGTCATCATTGTCCGAGGATTTCTTGGTATTCTTGTGATTGATTGGCTTCATCAGTCATTGGCTCATTCCTCTACATGGCGGTATAACTTTCCATCTCTCCCATGTATTTACTTACCTAGTGTAGCTTGGCCCTTTAGTGTACCTAGTTTTGAGGGCAAGCAAGAGTCGTGTCTAGTAGTTAGTGAGGCTCTTTAGTTAGTCTTTGAGATCTCACTAACTTAGTGTAGTGACATAGCCTTTGTGTGGATAGAGACAATAGCAACTAGAATTGTGGTAGGTGGCTTGCTTTTTAGTAGGCTAGCCAACATTCGCTTCACCTCATATTTGTCTAATCACTTTGCTTAGTGTTGTTGTAGAATTTTTAATAGGCTATTCACCCCCCTCTAGCCATTAGGACCTTTCACTCATTTCACTAACAAGAACTTTCACAATTACTTGTTAAGACATGGGATCCATCACAACGTCGCTACTCCATACCACCCTCAGAAAAGTGGCCAAGTAGAAACATCAATCAAAAAAATCATGAACATTTTGTAGAAGACGATCAACGAGATGGGGACTTCATCGAAGGATGGACTACTCGACGTATTATGGGATTACATAATGGCCTATAAAACACCACTCGGGATGTAACCATACCAACTCATCTATGGAAAGACCTGTCATCTACGTGTTGAGCTAGAATTCAAGGCTCACTAGGCCATCAAGCGATGGAACATCGACTTTGAAGCCAGAGGAACCAAGAGGAAGATGCAACTCTCTGAGCTTGATGAATGGCGTGAAAAAAGCATATCATAATGCCAAGATATACAAGGAGAGAACCAAAATATGGCATGATAAGAGGATCAAGAAGAAGAAGAAGTTCACCCCTAGAGATAAGGTATTACTTTTTAATTCCAGGGTTAAATTATTCGGTCACGGAAAACTTTGGAGCAAATGGAAGGGACCATTCAAGGTTATAAGCACCTCGTCGCATGGAGCGGTAACACTTGAAAATGATGAAGGTATGTTATTCAAGGTAAATGGTCATCATCTCAAGATCTTTCTAGAACCTAAAAACCCACCTGAGGATTTGGATCAGGTAGATTTTCTGATTTTACCATAGATTTACGCCACTTCCGTCCTATTTATGTTTCGTAATGCATAAATATCTTTTTCGAGATTAGGTAGGGATTAGAAACCACCATGAGAAAAATCTCTATGAGAGGCGACCATGTGGGGCCATCCGGTCCCACCTACAGGTCAGTCGGTCCACCTGGCAACCACTCGCCTCCAGTCGATTCTCTCGTATCTTCTAGAGTCTTCCCCTCTACAATCCCACAGTTTTTCACCGCATTCATTTTTCCTTTGTCATGAGACCCTAATGGATAATCTTGACCATTGCTACAAACTTCCCCCCTATATAAACGAGCCCCTGCCTGCCTTCATAGTCATTCCAACAAGCCTCCTTTCTCCAACAGTTGCAAAGCTCTCCTCCACTCGAGTTCCAATGGCCAACAAGCAAATCGCCCCCTATGGAGTTGATATTAGCAAAAAGCCTGATGCTCTAGCACTAAGCGTCATCCCACCATGCGAGATAGCCCCGTTCGTCAAAGCCAATCCTACTTCACCCAAGCTATCCGTCGCCTAGTGATTGCTCTACCACCTTCACGTCTATTTCTTGAAGACAAGCCATGCCAGCAAGAGCCTTAGCTAGATGTCCTGAGGTTGATCAAGGTGATGAAGGAGATCAACCTCCTTCCTCCAAAGGGGCATGAGACACTGTCCGGAGTGAAGACCAATAAGTTCTGGAATGTTACATGTGCAAAATATAAGTCGGTCACGCCGCGTACAATCACTAATGGAGTTCTGGCTATGCCGAAGCAGATCAAGGTTGTTCGTCCTAAGGAGAAGAAGAAGAGGGTGCCACTAGCTATTCCAGAAAATGAGGAGAAGCGCCTATGGATGACCATTGCACTCTTGTAGAAGAAAATTGAAGTTCTTACCAATTATGTCCATACTTTAGAGCAGAGGATTGACAAAGAACACGTTCATCGCAAGAGCCTAGAACACAATTTAAACATTTTAAATCATTATGTTACCAAGTCTAAGAAGTAGTAGTTAGATAGATGATGATAAGGCATGAGTGGTTAGGTCAAGTGTTTAAAGATCATATGTTTAGGTTGATCATTTAGCTCAGTTGTTAGATTGGTTAAAGTTTGTGTTAGCTAGTCAAAAGTTTGTGCTTAGGTTTGATTGTGTAATAAAGTGCCTTATGATATCAATAGAATCTTGTTATTATTACATGCTCTCTATTTCTTTTTTTTATATGTGTTTGTCTCCACATGTTGTGCATAATGGTAAAATAGGAAACAAGTGTGGGGGAAACACACCATGACAACAAGACGTAATTCAATCACAAAAATTACAAAATTCAGAAAACAATGGACAAGGACCATGTCGACCAAAGCTGGACCCGAATGGGCCTCGAAGCAGCCCACCCGGTATCCTCTATGGTCCGGCCAGCCCACCACAGTGGCCTCCCACCTTGCGCTTCGTCCACGGTTAGGTTTGACTCCAATATGTTCTATTTTCACCTATCTCGCTTTCTGTTTCAAACCGAATTGAAAACCCTTGATAAAACAACTTTCAAACCTAAGATTATTTTAGTCATGACTAAAGGATAGACTCACATAATACTTTTCCTAGAAGTCTTGCTACTATTGGGAACTTTTTATTAGGCACCCCATGTTACTTAAGTTGTTGTGGAATGAGATATAGTAGAATAATGAGAACTTCATTCTTGATGTCTCATCATTGAAGAATTTTATTGCAAAACTCTTAAAATAGCTACACATCTCCTTTGTCATAAGCAATGTCCTACCAGAGCTAAATATGACATATAGACTAGGGAAACCTTCTACATATTTTGCTTGTCATTGTATGGAGTTTGGTCAAACCTTGTGACCTTGTTGAGAAACTTATCATGTTCTCAAGATCAAGATCATGTATACTCCACATATATCTGCTGCTCCTACACTAGGGGTACACAACAACATGTTTTCCATTCACCCAAAAATGTTCTACTCCTACATTGGGAATAGACACAAAAATAAGTTTGTTAGGATAAATGCTCCAAGTTCTTGTAAATGTCTCTCTTGAAAAGTTTCCAATTGTAGAAAAAGAGGCATGGGCTATGCAAAAGTTATTCATAAAAGAAAAAAGAAAAAAAGAATTGGGAAAAAATGGACAAGTGTCTGAGATATCTAAAACAATGGGTACTTAGATGCCCGTCTTGAAAGAAAAAAAAGAGAGATGATTAAGATAGCCCATGTTTTCTTGCAAAAGTGTTTCCAAGTTTCAAACAAGAGAGACTTGTTCAAGGAGCATAGTAGAATTAGGATAGCCACCATATATATATATCTACACACATGCACATCTTGATCTAAGTGTATGACATTTTTCTCCTTGGATCCTTGTTTGGACTTTACAATATATGCAATGCAAGTAGGTTCCTCATATTCATCCCTACCTGAACTCCACAAAAGCTTTTAGAAGTAGGCAAAAAGAAGGCAAAGTCATGAATACCTTGGTGAGGATCTAAAAATACTACATATATAGAGTGATTCGAGAGTGCCACAAAAGAAAAAGGTAAGCTATGTTTTGTTTTCAAAAATCTTAAAATGTTTCTCTAATTGACTTGATTGAAGGAAGAAGGTGATCTGTTTCAAGCTGTTCCATTCTTTAACCACCCAAAGTTTCATGGTAGACACTTTGAATCCCATGGTACATGTATAACTGGGAATAGTTTTATGTTGATATCTTGTCCTAAGATTATGTCCATAATCTATCCTTTTATCGAGGATGAGTAAAAGCCTAAGTGTGGGGGAGTTTGTTGATAGTAGTTAACATTCATCACAAACCATCAATATACCTTGCCTAAATGATGAAAATGGATCACCAACATAGACTTAGGGGTTTTAACTAACAATTTCTATGAGTTTTGGTGAATCTGTGTGTCCAACAGGAGTTAATTAGAAAACCACCCTGGAGGACCTATTTATAAAAGGAAATCACGTAATTTCATAGCATGACCAATGTGGGAAGTCTCTAGAAGACTCCAAGAGGCTTTCCACCAAAGCGGAGCCTGAGCCCGTACCATGTGGGCTGGCCGGTCCCACTTGCAGGCCAGCCGGCCTATGGGGTCGCTCGATCAGCCTCCTGTTACTATGTCGGTTCTCCACCGCCACTAAGATCACATCTACGCCATCCTTTTAAATCAGTTTGATCCAAGGGTCTAGGATGCTTGAAGGGCCCTATATATACCTGCATGTACCCCCTCTAGGGTAGTGCATTCATTTGATCCTGAGAGCCTAAGGGCCAAAAACCTTAATTCATATGTCCACTAGGATCAGTGCTAGCACTCAAGAGAAGATTAGTCCTCAATAGGATCTAGTCTTGTATTATAAATAGAGAGATAGAGTCAGAGGGAAGAGTTTGGAGGAAGTGTCGGCCTGTTGGTGCTCTCTCTATGGCTGTACCCTAGCGGAATCAAGTTCTTCTTTAGCTTGCTTATGAGATTTCTCTGATAATCAACTTCTAATTCAAGTAAGCATCTTGTTCATATTGTTCTTTAGGTTTGTGACTCTCTTTTGAGTACTTTAATCCTTGTAGCTCCTGGGTTAAAGTAGTATTTGTTGTGTAAGTGTGGTGCTTAGACTCGGCTACTCATGGATCTACCCTACTTTCTGGATCGGTGGTAGCTTGCAAGGGTGAATCTTATAGCCTCGTTGAATCCTTTGTAGTCCACCTCCCGTTAGTAGGCCTAGCAGGACATTGTTGCTAGAGGAAACATACTTTGCCTGTGTTTTCTTTAGTAATATGCCCAGAATTGAACAATAGAAGACAAAGCTTACCAAAGTTAGAACTAGAAGACCTCTGCAACCTCCTCTACGCTCCTATTATCTAGCCTTGATTGTGAAGTTGGGTTAAGTTAGATTTAGTTATTCTCACACATGTTTCCTTGAATTTGATATAAAACTACGTTACTCTCGGTGAAGTGCTACATCGGTATAATATCCGTGTGCTTGCGGATTATTCTGTGTGCATTAATATTTACCAACACCCCACATTGTATTGTAGATCACCTTGATGGCCAAGCGACGGCACAACACACACCCCTTGTTGCTTAGCCACCTACTCGTTGGTTCACCGCCGCTGCCCACTGCCTCCACCCATGATTCTTCCTTGCCCTCAACCCATCTCGGCTGTGTTTGAAGTTGCCACTTCAGGAATCCAACTACTCCTACCTTACTACTTCATGCATGCAGCCACAGACGGTGTAGCTCCTATTTGTAACACAACCGATTAGGCAAAAGTTTTACTCATAGCTGAGTACAAGAGTTACATGTCTAGCCTGTTCAAATTTATGCTGCTCAGACTATTAGGAGAACATACGATTTACAAGAAATAGGTAAACGTCATTTCTTCTTATACCATAGAGGGATGTGGTTGGGGGAAAGTTATGATCGTTTGTTGTAGAGTAAACATTCATGGTATGGTAACTAGTTGCTACCTATAAGTATGATATCGGTTAGAATAAATGTCAATCAAGATCCTCAAACTAGCATGGAACGCAATAATAGTATGGTTTGATATGAAGCACATTACCTTTATTCAGATCCTCAAACCAGCATCGAACACGGTTGGGAAAATGCAAACGGGTGAGGGGAGAGCCAGAAGGTAGGTGATTGATGCAAATACTATCAGGTGAGGGAAGAGGGGATGCTCCTTTCATATAGACCTTGCACGGCTGACGAGAGTGAAGCAAATGCGGTAGGAAAGCTGGACACAAGAAGTGAATCAGGAGAAAGAGCTTTTGACCACCATGACACCCTTGACACCTGAATGTCTGGTGCGGTTGTGATAGGTCTTTTCTATACTTATTTCACTCCAATCCAAGCAGTCATGGTAGTAGAGGGGCAAACTTATTGATACTCCATACGACACTTATTCTGTCCTACAAGATTAAAAACTCAGCGGGCGGACTTTCTTGAATTCACAGTAAAAGTCAACAGCTATGGCTCCTCCATTCTGGATTAGATCGTGGCGAGACTTGTTTAGATGAACTCCTCACTGCATGGTTCTTTCAAGGTCAACAAAATTTATCAAGGACACGAGTTGGCTTCAACAGTGATCAAAGGCACTCATGAATGTTTAGCATATTATATATCATATCAAAGACAACTAGAAAGAACTCTATAGCAAAAAGCAACCAACATGGGCTAGAAACTAGGTACAAAATGACCAAAGGACTTGAGCTATACCACGCTCAACAGAGTTTAACCCATCTAATACAAAGTTCAACAAAAGTAAACACCAACATGCAAATAAGATTTCACATTTGCAAGGGTGTCCCATAGATCAAACCTATTCATGACTACTAATACTACTGATATGTTTCACAAATCAAGGGTTGAGGTTGCCATGCAGGATCATCTCTACATCCACCTTTAGTAAGACGGTGTTGCCGGTCGGCTCAAAACTCTCGATCAGATTGGTGATGTCATTGTCTGTCGAACTCGGCAGAAAACCCTGCTCCACCACCCGGACGTTCACTGCTACACCAATCTAAAGTTAGGCAGCAGCCAGCGCTATGGCAGCCCCCTGATGAACAGCTTCAGTCACCATGGCTTGAAGGCCAGCCAGCAGAGCTCGGAGATGCTCCTCTATAGCCATCGGATTGTCCACTGTTTCCATAGGGAAGGCTGTGTCACAGGCGGCTTGTGCGCATAGCTGTAGGGTCTGGACTCGCGTCCTCAATTCCACAACCGAGGATGGAGCCATCATGTGGGGATGGGACAACTCTCCAGCTACATCGGGTGAAAGCCCCATGACTGAGGGTGGTGCCGTCTTGGAGAAAGTGTTGCACAATGCAAGCCAAGTTCAAGCCCATATAGGATAAGGGGGAGACCGATTGGATTGAGAATGCAAATGACTTACTGAACTGACCGACGCAGCATGGCACAGAATCGTGGGTGGCTGCCCCCAACTGGGGATGCCTCGCGAGGACGCTTTCTGAGCATGACCGTGGATGATGAACCAGGCTTCTAGGCCAATGAGGCTCAGGACGCCATCACGCCCACGTTCACCTATTGAGAAGGTAGGCAAATTCCAAATACTAGTTAAATTAAACAGGATGAACACATACTAGCTAGTGTGAGCATTATTCGCATATTCAGTTAAATAAAGATAAACAACATGAACAGTGGTATGGTGATGATCGACCTTGGAAGGGGGAACTAGTGGTGGGTGAGAGATCATGTCGATGAGAGGTCCATCTATCGAAAGAGGATTGCCGGCGTGGAAGGCATCTAAGGCCTCCCCATCGCCACGATCCACCATGGACACTCCAATAGTTGTCATCATCAGATCATCTACCTCCTCCATGCTGATGGGGATGCTATTGGCATTTCTTAACGTCACTACAAAGAATTGGGTTTGAATCCACCCTTGGCAATGGCGCCAGAAATACCTTCGTAACACTTCTTAGTGTCGTTACTATGTTTTTATCCCTGGCAACGATGCCAGAAGCGTTTGTTGGTATTACTTAGCAATATTACTAGTAATTAGCAATGCCACTAAAGAATAGCCTTGATAGTTCCTTAACAATTTTAGATATTTATCCGCAAGCGCATGGAGCTATCATTGTAGCATTTCACCCGAAAGTATTCAGGTACCATTATTTATATTTTCCCAAAGGAAGGCATATGATTAAAAGTCTAGTATGGATATGAACTTGAATAATAATGCTTGCAAGTACACCAATGTTTATAGCAGTGGTAAGAATGGTATATTCAAGATAGTGGACACACACTTGGCTTTTCTCAAGGGATAAAATAGAAAAGAAAGACTAAAAGAATAATCCTAAGTCGAGCAGGCATTGGTCTAGTATAGTCATACAAAGATTAGTTAATGATCATACAAATTACATAATTAGTATTAGGGCTAAGTGTGAAGCAGGTCAGAAGGCCACCGAGTACTGGTCCACCAACAACCTCATGTGACAATTTAGACATCTACACCCTAGTCGAACGTGGGGGATTACAAGGGACGGACAGGGCTGTCACCACCAGTCGCCTACCCTTCAACCGTGGAAAGGGACAATGCATTCACATGTCTCTCCATACCCAAACACCATGCTTGCGTATACAGAAACTACCCAAATTCCCTCGGGTCCCCGACCCTATAGATCGACAGGTAAAGAACTTGGGCACACCTAATGGCACGATGAACCACCACATCATCTTTGCTCTAATTCCGGTTATATAAGTTATATGAATTATGAAGCATAAAGTTTTGTATGCTATTTTCATGACACATAAACTATAGACTAGTTCATATATCAAGATTATAACATAACAACTATACTCTAGTTCATAAGTATGACTATAAATGTAAGATGAGTGCATAGCTTTGGAAGAACTCATAATTCTATTCATACCCAAGAGTCACTTCTTCCAAGGAGCCAAGCTCTCCAAGGTAGCTTTGCCTTGCTCTAAACAACTAAGAAAGTAAAAGCTACAAGAGTGAGTGAGATGTATGAGGCAATGCTCAAGGTGGTGTGTATTGTAGAGGGGGTACCCATCTATTTATACAAGGCTCTAAGGTGGTGCTCTCGCTATTCTTGGCATAAAACCCTGGGCTACACCGTGTCAGCATGGAGCCATGCCACCGCCTATCGAAGGAGAGGCTGAGGCGCTCCAGCAGGGGGCCAGCCACCCTTAGGGACCTACCGTCCCTTGATTGTACCACCTTGCTACCACCTTAGCATGGCCGGCCATGGGCTAGACATGGATCACTGCTCCGTGGGATTTTGCCCAATTTGAGTTGAGTTGATAGGCGTGTCCTTTCTTTCTTTGTGCAAATCAGCGTCGAAAAGCGCCTTTCGATGAATTATTCCATGTATTTGTGTTTGTGACCTGCAAAATAATGTTCTCCAAATACATGTGGAACTTGGTTAATAGTAAATGCATATATGAATAAGATTGCTAATTTCTCCCCTTTTTGTGACTTCATTGGTGGTTGGATTTAATCGGTAAGGACCACCAACAAGCTCCCCCAAGCTTAACCTTTGCTCGTCCCGAGCAAATAGCTAAGTTATTGGTTGTTGATCAGTAGTTTCTACAATGATGAATATAATTCATAAGTGCCATGCCTATAACAAAGTATTCTTCCTCAATTTAAATAAGTTGTCATTCTATCCACCCTTTTTACTAAATCCCTATGGGGCGTATTTCTTTTCCAAATCTTAGGTGTTTGCAAGATAGAATGGTTTTAACAGAATAATCAATCATTCATTCTTTGATCAACCTTCTATCTAGAGATTTTATGAGTTTTGCAAAAGAAATTGTAAGTTCCTCAAATGATTCACTCGATCGCTCAATGTGTATGATCCTCACCAAGACATTGTTGCCTTCTTTTCATCCTATCTCTTAAAAGGCTTTGAGTGGAGTTTTAGGTAGATATGAATGAAAGGCATACTTGATCAAGATGTGCAAGTGTGTGGAATATTTTCTAATCCTAATATTTTTTGTACTCCTTTGATCATGACTTTCTCTCTTTTAATAATTGCTTGGAAGTAGGGGCTATCTTTATTTCTTTCTTTTCAACACTTTGGAACCTTCATGTGTTCCATTCTTTTTCTTCTTTTCTTTCTGTTATTTTGAGAGCTTCATGTGTCTCTCTTTATTTAGCATAGCGTAGCCCCATACACTTTTTGGCATATGAAACTTTGGAGAGAAAGACTCATGACATGTGAATGGAGTTTTTATTTTAGGTGGATAGAAAAAGCATGTTTTTGTGTAACTCTCAGTGTAAGAGTTAGCATTTATATGTGTGTGTATGTGAACCTTGATCATGGATGCATGACTAGAATCTCTACAAGGGTCACAACAATTTGACAAAACTCAACGTAAATACATGTAGCATATGACTAAGGTTTTGAATCGGAAAATTATCATATGGGCGTGGTAGGAATTCATAATCATTGAGGAACTTTTGATTTTAGCATTTAAAATGAAAACTCCGGATGTCAAGTTTCTCTTAGAATAAAGTCATAGCATATTTTATTTAATATATCATAACTTACAACAACTTAGAAAATGATCATGCTTTTGCAACCCACAAGTTTCAAATTTTAGGATGAGACATTTTAACCAACAAACTTAGATCTTGGGGAATATTAAGTAATAGCCTAGGCACAGATGAATTATAGATAGAGCAACTATTTATTATTTCAACATAGGAGAAACTAAACATTCTTAAATCACACATGTGGAGTGGAATAAATATTTTTGTTGTTTTTATCATATTTGACTTTTTTGGATTTTATATTTTTTATATATTTTTTTAATGCTAATAATTAAATAATTGCAGAAAATAAATAATGCAGAAAATAAAAGATACTACTTACCTCTGCGGGGTCCTCCCCCAAGCTTACTCGTTGCCTACGGTCCGGGATTGAATCCCATGTACCACCAGTAGGTCGCTTGCTATTCTCGCAGTTGCTGTAGCATCATGTTCATTTGCACCATTTGTTGTTGCTGTTGTTGATGCCACTTAGCCGAATCCTACATGTAAGTCTAAAGTGTGTTTTGAATCTCACCGGTGTGGATTTCTAATCCTCCGAGGCAGTTGTTGACGTCCTCCCATCCTGAGACTGACTATCGTGGTTGCATAGGTGGAGGGAGTCCTTCGGAGTCAGATGAGTGCACCGTCCATGCTGCGGTTTCAGGCTCCGCCGATCCGGATCCTCCCACCTCATGCATCTACAAAGTGTGCTCCCAACCAAGGTGGTACATGGGTGTGAACCCCGGCACTTACCTAGTTGGGAATGACCTCGGGTGAAACGCCTAGGGCGTAGTGGGAAAACATTGTGGCTGCACCTACGAACTGCTTGCTTCATTTCTAGCTCTACTCCTAGTCAACCTGCCAGGCACTAATTTTTGAGCTTCCTCTTGTGGAACAAGAGAGAAGGTTAGTGCAGGGGAATGATACAAATGGAAACCCGGGTGGAAGCTCTAGTTTGGTTTTGGTGAATTGATGAAACCCTAAGTGCTAACCTAGTTTATCAAAGTGATCATGAGATAGGTAGCACATTCCAAGTAATGGAGCAAGTTGTGAAGATCATGATGATGGTGTGACCATGGTGATGATCAAGTGCTTGGACTTGGAAAAGAAGAAAGAGAAAAACAAAAAGCTCAAGGCAAAGGTGAAACTTGATAGGAGCTTTTTTGGTTTGGTGATCGAGACACTTAGCGAGTGTGATCACATTTAGGATCGATAGTCGTACTATTAAGAGGGGTGAAACTCGTATCAAAATGCAGTTATCAAAGTGCCACTGGATGTTCTAACTCATTGCATATGCATTTAGATTCTGTGAGTATAACACCCTTAAATGTTTGTGAAAATATGCTAACACAAGTGCACAAGGTGATACACTTGGTGGTTGTCATATTTAAGCAAGGGTGGTGAAGTTTGGGAAGTTGAGGAGGTCACTGTGCTGACCGGACGCAGGACCAGATGTTGGACCTGCGTGTCTGATCAGTAGGTGTCCACGATTGGATAGTTGAGTTACTTCTTTGGTCTTCAAATCAAGCAATTGAAGAATGGTACATTTGTGAGTCAAGGCAAGTACATCAAAGACATGCTCAAGAAGTTTTGCATGAATGAGTCAAAGGCAATTAGTACACCAATGGGAACAAATGGCAACTTGGTTAGTGATGCATGTGGCAACATGGTGAATCAAAAGTTGTATCGGTCTATGATTGGAAGCCTGCTCTATGTGACCGTATCAAGGCCAGATGTCATGTTTAGTGTGTGCATGTGTGCAAGATTTCAAGCCTCACCAAGAGAAAGTTATTTGAAGGCTACAAAGAGAATATTGAGGTCCTTGAAGCATACACAAAATGTTGGTTTGTGGTATCCCAAAGGAGTAAAGTTTGAGCTAGTTGGTTACTCTGACTCAGATTATGCAGGATGCAAGATTGAAAGGAAGAGCACCTCGGGCACATGTCAATTATTGGGAAGATCACCTGTTTCATGGTCATCAAAGAAGCAAAATAATGTTGCATTATCAATAGCCGAAGCCGAATACATATCCACCGGTAGTTGTTGTGCACAAATACTTTGGATGAAGGCTACCTTGAATGACTTTGGAATCAAGTTTAGGAAAGTGCCATTGCTTTGTGACAATGACAGTGCAATCAAGCTAACCAACAATCCGATTCAACATGCAAGAACAAAGTACATTGATGTCTACCACCATTTCATTAGAGATCACCAACAAAAAGTGGACATTTGCATTGAGAGTGTGGGCACTGAAGACCAACTTGCTGATATATTCACCAAGCCATTGGATGAGAAAAGGTTTTGCAAGGCAAGTAATGAGTTGAACATATTGGATTTCTCAAATTTGTGTTGATGCACCCCCACTTATATGACATGAATATCCTTCGACCAATCCAAGGTAAAAGTTGATTGACATGCATACGTCCTTTTCTAAGGACTTGCTTAGTGAATCTAGTCATTCCTCACATGTCTTAGGCTCATTTATGAAAATCAAATGAATTTGATGCTTGTATGGTACCACTATTGCTTCTATGCTTGATTTGATCTAGTGCTAGCATATGACATGTTTGTGGGCTTGTGAACCTAGTGTTTAATCTAGAAAATGAGCTATAAGTATTTAACTCAACATGGTACAAGATAACCCTTGAAATGAGGTGTGAAGAAACTTGTCCTTGGATCAAACCAAGTTAAATATCTTTGGCAAGTGTTCTAGATAGGACAAAATATGGGAAAATGATCCTTACCCCATCGATTGACATTGATAATCTTAACCTACCTAAAATTAAACATTTGTGGTCATTGATGACAAAGGGGGAGAAATTGCACAAAGATAGTAAAAAGATGACAAATGTGGAGAACTTTAACATAGGGGGAGAGATATGAGAAAGTAAGGGGATCAATTTCAAATTTGAACACACATGTGGGGGAGCATTTGAATGTGTATTTCATATGTTGCTTGCATGGCACAAGTTTTTTTAAATTTAAAATTCCATGCTTGTGTGGTGTATGCTAGTTGTAGGTTTAAATGATGAAATGAAAAACTAGCATGCATAGGTTGAGTAACTAGATTTGGGCTTATATTGTGAAAACTAGACCCTTGCTTCTAATATTGATCTCACGGGGTATTCTAGTTTTTGAGTATGTCTAGTTACTAATGGTGCTAAGGATGGTATATTGGTGCACTCCGATTGGTATCACACTTCAAAGGTCCATCTCTTATACCTTAGCATCATTTGGTAGACATTACTCTCCCACAACTCAAATCCATGTAGATGTGCAAGCTTCAATCCAAACTATTAGCACATATGTAGGGGGAGCAAATGCTACCAATGGGGGTTCATGAAACTTGTCCATATTCTTTTACACAAAGTAAATATGTTTGGGCAAGCAACATGGATTCAAATGATTTCAATTCATATCTTTGTGAAAGGGTTGTCATCAATTACCAAAAAGGGGGAGATTGAAAGCTCTAGTTTGGTTTTGGTGAATTGATGAAACCCTAAATGCTAACCTAGTTTATCAAAGTGATCATGAGATAGGTAGCACATTCCAAGTATTGGAGCAAGTTTTGAAGATCATGATGATGGTGTGACCATGGTGATGATCAAGTGCTTGGACTTGGAAAAGAAGAAAGAGAAAAACAAAAAGCTCAAGGCAAAGGTGAAACTTGATAGGAGCTTGTTTTGTTTGGTGATCGAGACACTTAGCGAGTGTGATCACATTTAGGATCGATAGCCGTACTATTAAGAGGGGTGAAACTCCTATCAAAATGTGATTATCAAAGTGCCACTAGATGTTCTAACTCATTGCATATGCATTTAGATTCTAGTGAGTGCTAATAGCCTTGAAAATGTTTGTGAAAATATGCTAACACACGTGCACAAGGTGATACACTTGGTGGTTGGCATATTTGAGCAAGGGTGGTGAAGTTTGGGAAGTTGAGGAGGTCACTATGCTGACCGGATGTAGGACTAAATGCTAGACCTACGCGTTCAGTCATTAGTGGAGCAGTGGCGCGGTCTCAACCTAGTTGACCAGATGCTAGCGCGAGGAAGTGATCAAACACGTAGCCTCTAGGTCTGGTCAATGATGACGTATGGTGATGTGGTGGCAAAACTATTGGCACACAGCAGTAGTGAGGACCAAACTCGGCCCTGAGACCAGTCATGCTCCCTTGGACGTGTCTGATCGAGAAAGTGTGGCTCTAGATGCTCTCTAGAAGTGACCGGACTCCACGTTGGTGGAGCATTTGATCATTCCATCGGCGCGTTAGGTCGCTGGGTTGGCGTTTTGGGTGAGGGAGCAAAAGGACGCTGGGCGTCCGCGTCCAATCTCGGCGTGGTGCGTTCGATCATTCATTAATTTGAGCGCGTGATCGAGTGGACTGTTGGGATCGGATGGTGCATGTTTGAAGCTGTGACATGTGGCAGCGATCCCACAATCGGACGTAGGAGGTTGAGCATCCGGTCAATCTGATCGGTTTGTCCGGTCACCACAGAATGAGCTGCTCATGGTGCCCAATAGCTCTATTTTGAGGGGATGCCAATATAAGGCATTTGGCTGGCTCTAGCTTACTCTCTTGGCCATTTGCATTGACATAGCAACCTTGTGAGCTTAGCCAAAGCCCTCCCACTAATCTCCATCATTGATTCATCATCTTTGTGAGATTGGGAGTGAATCCAAGTGCATTGCTTGAGTGATTGCATCTAGAGGCACTTGGTGTTCGTGTTTCACTGCAGGATTCGCTTGTTACTCTTGGTGGTTGCCACCACCTAGATGGCTTGGAGCAGCAAGGATCATTAAGCAAAGGTTATTGATTGTCTTCGACTTTGATCATGGTGATTGTGTGGGGTTCTTGTGCTTTCCTTGGTGGAGAGCCAAAAGGTACTCTAGTGGATTGCTCGTGGCTTGTGTGATCCTCATCTTGTGTTGGTTGTGTGGCACCCGGTTATGGGTTTGGCGTGTGATGCCAATTAGCGCGTGAACCTCCAAGTGAGTGAATCACCACAATGGGGACTAGCTTGCCGGCAAGCAAGTGAACCTCGATGCAAAAATCATTGTGTCTTGATTGTCTCCTTGGTATTCATTGTGATTGATTGGCTTCATCATTGTGATTGGCTCAATTTCTCTACACGGCGGTATAATCATCACATCCCCTACCTTGCATTTATATTTCTAGTGTTGCTTCGCTCTTTAGTGTAATTAGTTTTGACAACAAGCTTGTGTTAGGTCTAGTGGTTAGTGTGGCTCTTTAGTTAGTCTTTGAGAGCACACTAACTTAGTATAGTGACATTGCCATTGTGTGCTTCGAGATCATAGACACTTGAATTGTGGTAGGTGGCTTGCATTTTAGTAGGCTAGCGCAACACTCGCTTTGCCGTTTAATTGTCTAACATCTATTGCAGAACCACCTAATCTAATGCCCTCCTAAGTGTACTTGTCTTCCGTTAGACACTAAGTACCCAAGAGAGTGCACTAAATTGTGTTGTTCCATTGAGCACACCCCAAGGGAGGACTCAAAAATCCACATTTTTCATCAGGATCATAAATGACAGAATGAAGCTTAGAACATTCTTAAGCCATTTCTTACATCACTTTATTACAGTAATAGAATAATACCTCAATTGATTATAATAGCGAAATATAACAATGTTATCAGAGTTATAGAGGAAATAAAGATTAATTTAATGACATGGTGGAGTATTAACATAGTGGACATTTATATACGAGAGATGCTAGCATATTTTATTTCTTTTCTTATAAAACCTTTAGTGAGGGTTATAAATAAACATTATAGTCGTAGCGTGAAAAGAATCCTCTCTGAACCCACCAGGAGGTTTCCACACACAAGAGTCAGCTCTATGTATCCTCCGATCACCTGCAACAGGGGGAATAAAACCCTAAGTACTCGATTGTACTCAGCAAGACTTACCTGACAAGGGAAAATAAAAGACTCCAAGAATATGCAAGGCTTATTTGGCGTGTGGGTTATTGCATATGCGGAAGCATTACTAAATGTGCATCATTATATTAAATTTTATTAGCAGTCATCATTAGTTCATTAACTATCCATTCTATGTAAGCGCCTATGCTACTTTCAAGCAAGTGGTGAGCAATCAGAACCATTTTACTATCTTTCATATTCCAGTTCTTACTACAGTGCTAGACCATAGCCAAGTCAGTACCATCTCACAAAAACAATGATTCGTGAATCCATGTATCCTAGCTGGGTACCCCAAAACACACGCCCCGTTTGTACCCCAGGTACAAACAAGACCAACCCATTCCACTCCTGTGACAGGGTCCAAGTCCCCATCCAAACTTGGACTCCAAGCCCCCACACTTGAGACTCGATCTCAGTATGGTGCTTATACCTCCACCTTTCCCCGCCTCTAATCAGTTGGTCTGGAAAGAGCTGGAACTTGTGACAAGAGCGTACCGAGCCTTCCCGCTCCCATAAGCAAGTATGTGCTCAAGATAATAAGTCTGTGACCTAACTACCATCCATAGCAATGGACGGTCCTAAATCAACGTAGGTGGAATAAATGCAATCTGAGCCTCGCTCAAATGCCTAACCAAGTCCTAATCCAAAGTACCTTTTGGCCCGGTCTCCAATTATCATCCATATATATTACATGTGATAGTAATATAATAACAATAATAATATCTTTTCTATCTCTCACGAGTGATAGGTAATCACTCGACTTCTACCGAATCCTATAGCATAGCCATCTATACGATTCTAACATACTAGTAGGACTCATAGGATAAGGATATATATATGCAAGTGGTTTTCATTCAACTCCTTAAAACTTAATGCACAAGCATAAATTAAAGTGTAGAATAATAGAGGTTATGCACCGGGGCTTGCCTGGGTAAGATATAACCAAAAGTTAGCATTCCATTGTGGTGACCCGATCATCAAGGCACCATCCTTTCTGCTACTCCAGATGACTGTACGATCCATCATTGTTCCTATTATAATATATGTAGATGCAACGCAGAAAACATAATTAACCCATGACAACCACAACTCTGAGAACACGATTACACCTCGCAAGCTAATGAGCTAGCTCTAATGACTAGCGTACTAGGCTACATATCCACGTCATCAGGTAAGGCTTTGTTTCTAGAAAAATGTCTTTAGTCCTACAATTCCAAGGTGTTTTGGCTTCTTATTGATTAAATTTATATATTCGAACTAGGGCTCATTTAGCTACCTTAGCAAATTAAATATTACGGAGATACAAAAATTACAGTCAGCACCTCATAATATTAGGAAGCTACTATGAAATTTCTAGAATTAACACTTGCACTAATTAATCATAAAATTTCCTACAAGTTCATACCTTAACAATATTAAGCATCTCAATTTAATTAGATAACTCTTGAAAGTACTATGAAACTATGTGAACAAGATATACTGGCAAATAGATGATTTTAGGAACCTAACAAAATTAGTTTCACAATTTTTGGCCAACAACACAAATTTATATTGAATTTATAAGTTTGCTTAGAAACTAAATTAGGAGATGCTTTAGAAAAGGAAAAGGTCCGGTGGAAACTAATACAGCCCAGCAGCCCGGCTTGGCCCAACGTGGGACATGGGTGCGCATAGCAAGCCACCCCAGCAAGCGGCCCAAGGCGGGATCCCTCGCGCTCGCTGGTGAAAGGTCCTTGTGTGGTTTTGGTAATTGAGTGACAACCTAGGTGGACTAATTGTGTTTATGTGAGATACACAGGTGATTAGTCCATAGGTACATATGTGTGAGCAACATATACCATGAAGGTGAAAATGGCTTGGAGACGTTGCAAAGCTCACACATGTGATGATGAAGGAGCTTCTTGCACATGAGACATGACATTGAGTCATGTGATCAAGGTGGAGAAGATCAAGACAAGACTTGGCTTGATGGACCGGTTGCAAGCGTGAAGGGCAAGTCGGAGGCTTTGGAGCGATGGACCGCGTGGCGGTCAAGCTTAAGCAAGACTTAGCATCGATGGACGAAGGCAATGGTAAAAAGCAAGTGAAGTCAAGATCGATGAACCAATACGATCATGTGATGATATGAAGTGGATCATATCATTGTTGATCATGTCGGTGCATATGTTGCATCAACATTGGAGGAGATGGAATGGAATGCGCAAGGCAAAGGTATAACCTAGGGCATTTCATTTCACCGGTCATAGGTGTGTAGCGAAGTTGATGACCGGGTTTAGGATAGATGGCCATACTATCAAGAGGGGCAAACTTGTTTGCATATCGGTCATATAGTGCCACTCGAGTGATCTAACTTTGCATCGTCGCTAGGATTGAGTGGCGTGGCAAGTTGAGTGGCTAATCCTTTGGAAAATGATTGTGAAAAGGCTAACCCACATACACATGGTGGTGTACACTTGGTGGTGTTGGCACATTTATAAAGGAGATGGCGTTGGAGTTGATGTGGATCAACTCAGCGAAGGAATGGAGGCAAGGGTTCGGAACTCCACCGGCGCCCTATACAGTAAAGATAGGGTCTCACAGAGTAGACTAGACGCTGGTCACATGGTGACCGGACGCTAGGGTCCTGCATCCAATCAGTGGCAATAGAGAGCGCGCAGGCATCGGTCTTTGATCAGACGCTGGCACTAAAAGTGACCGGACGCTGGCAGGGTGCATCCGGTCAGGCTGACGTACGGTGACGTAGGCGATGCAGGAAAGTTGGAGAAGGACTGGATGCTGATGCTGTGTCCGATCATGACCGACCGGACACGTCCGGTCGTGATTGGAACCTTACTGGAAATGATCGAACGCTGGGGTCCTGCATCCGGTCACTTTGAGCAGCTGCATCCAGCCATCACTTGACCATTGAGATCAAGTGACTGAGGTTGAACGGAGGTGACACGTGGCAAGCATCCGTTGACCGGACAGTGAGGTCCTACATCCGATCATTTCGACCAGCGCGCCCAGTCACCCCGAGTTTTGCCTAGTGAAGGGGTAACGGCTAGTTTAGCCTATGGGGCTATAAATACAAGGGTGTCTCGGGCATGGCTGGTGCTGAGCTCCTTGGGGGACTTTGTGTCCATGCTTGAGAGTGCTTAGGAGCCCTCCATCTCACATATACTTGATAGTGATCTTCCGACTGTGTGAGAGAGCGATTCTAGTGCGATAGCATCATGAGGTTGCATTGAGTGGCACTAAGTGATTGAGTTGCAAGCCAGTGTGCTTGTTACTCTTGGAGGTTGCCACCTCCTAGATGGCTTGGTGGTGGTCTCTGTCGAAGCCCGCAAGAAGATTGTGCAGTGCTCCGGAGAAGAGCTTTGTGAGGGGCATTGTGCTCGCCCCGGGGGAGCCATGAAGAGCAACTCTAGTTGAGCATGTCACTGAGCTACCCTCACTTTTGGGGTAGGTTCTTGCGGTGCCCGACGTGCGGGCTTGGCGGGTGATGCCAATTAGCTGTTGAACCACCAAGTGAGCGGTCGACACAATGGGGACGTAGCGTGTTGGCAAGCACATGAACCTCGGGAGAAAATCACCATGTCAACCTTGTTCTTCCCATTGGTTTGCAATCCCCTTACACAAGCTTGTGATTACTTTTATATACATTGTGCTTGTGTAGTTGCTCTTGTAATTAGTTAGCTTGTGTAGCTCACTAGTTACCTTCTTGCTTGTGTAGCATAGAAGTAGCTCCCTTGCGTGGCTAATTTGGTTTGTGTAACCTTGTTAGTCGCATTGCTTAGTTTGTGTAGCTAAGTATTTGTGCTCTCTAATTTGGCATTGGTTGTCTTATTATTGAGCATTGCTAGTGAGCTTAGTTGGCTTTGTGCTTTTTCTTACTAGCATGAGTAGAAGCTCCCACATTACTTGAAGTACTAGTGGCATAGGTTTGTGTGACCTTGCTCCTAGAATTAGTTAGGTGAGCTCTAGCTAGCTCGGCACCTTTGTTGCTTAATTAGGATCTTTGCAAGGTGCTAGAGAACATAGATAGAGGGGTGTAGTCTTGGCTAGACTGATAGTTTTAATTCCGCACTTGTTTCGGTTAGCCGACTTGATTAAGTTTTAGAAATGACTATTCACCCCCCTCTAGTCGCCATCTCAACCCTTGAAGTGGTATCAAAGCTAGGTCTCTCATTTGTGGTCTTCACCGACCCGAGAGGTTGGCGGCTTATGGGCTAGATGTTGATTGTCCATACATTTTTTATGGCACACACTTTACACGATGAAAAAATTGGATGATATGCAATTTTAAGTTTATTTGTCCTCAAATGTGGTGGATAGTAGATGTAGGCTTTTCTCATGTGTTGGATGAAGATAATCTAACTCAAGCACAAGAGAAATGCCTAGATCTCAACATCCATGCTACTTACATCATGTATAGATCCTTGCATGATAACATCTTTGGAGAGATCATTGACATGAAGACCGCCCTTGAGATTTGGAGTTATCTCAATGAGAAGTATGGGACGATCTTCGATGATGATGATGAGCCCAAGAAGGAGGTGCGTGAGTGTGTTGAACATGATCACAATGTGGTGATTGAGAAAGATTGCTCCACCTCATGGTCAAGTGATGATGATAATGATCATATCACAAGATCACTTGACAAGATTGATGATGATACCATGAGTGATGCCAATGATGATGCTACTCCATACACACTTGATGGTGATAATGATGGATCATGCTTGGGGTATGAGAGTGATGTTTCTTCAAGCTCTCCAACTACATCACATTGCTTCATGTCACAAGGTGACACTAAGGTATCTAATGCAAATGTGATTGATCTTGATTCATATGAGGAGCTTCTAGATAGATATGGTTGCATGATCAAAGCTTTAGAAAAAGAGATGGCTAAAACCGAGAAATTGAAAATTGAAAACTCTTTTCTAAAGAACACACGTGAACAACAAAAGCATCTACTTTATGTTACTACTTGTTCACATGAGGAGCTAAAATTGGCTCATGAGGAACTTAGTGTTGCTCATGATAACTTGGTACAAAACCATGCTTTTCTCACTAAGGAGATTTCTAATGGGAAAACTAAAACTAGTGAGAGCTCATCATATGGGTCAATTGATCAATCACATATTGTTGCTAACCCTTGTGATGTAGGCAAGAAGCATGTATCCATCTCTTGTGATGATTTATTAGAAATGCCATGTTCTTCACAAATAGATGCTTGTTCTACTTCTATGTCTTGTGAGACTAACCTTTGAAGGAGAACAATGAGCTCAAAAATGGAGTGAAGAAATTGAGCAACAAGTTAGAGAGGTGCTACAACTCAAAAGTCACCTTTGAGCACGTCTTGAAGACTCAAAGAAACTATGGTGACAAGTGTGGCCTTGGCTTCAAGAAGAAGATGACAAAGGGTGAAATAAAGAGAGAAAGAAAGATGAAGAAGCTACAACAAAGAAAGCTCTCTCATACCATGTGCTACCAGTGTCATGAAGCAGGACACCTTGCAAATGGTTGCCCTAACATTGAGAAGCTCAAGAGGATAAAAGAAGAAGAGAGGCTCAAGCATGTGAAGTGCTTCAAGTGCCGCACTTGGGGTCACCTTACCTCGATGTGCCCAACCAAGCAATTGGTGAAGCAACTAGAAGAGCCTCAACCAAAGCCACAAGTTGAGCAAGAGAAGACACCCCAAGAGCAAATCAAGATCAACCATAAAGATGGTGGTGATTTGATGATAAAGAAGAAGAAAATAAGAAGGGGTGGAAAGGCAAGGCATCCAATGCAAACTCAAGATGCCAAGATGATGAGCAAGAATGAAGATGAGAAGAAAGATTATGCTCACATCAAGTGCTTCAAGTGTGGAAGTATGGGACACTTTGCCTCTAAGTGTCCTACCAAGCTTGAGAAGAAGGCTCAAGCAATCCATGAGAGGCAAGGCAATGAGAAGCACCACATAAGCAAGGAAGAGAAGGCTCAATCAAAGAGAAAGTGCTACTCATGCTGGGAAAGGGGCACATGACACATTCATGTCCCCTAGGTAACACCCCTAAGCCTATTTCAATTGATGATGATTCTGTGCTTAGGAAGGATGGTAATGGTACCTCTATGGTTGCTATTGCAAAACATCCCGCTACTCATACTAAGGCATTGCCTAAGTATGTTTCTCCTAACTTGAGAGGACCCAAAATTGTTTGGGTACCATCAAAAAGTGAATGATTGTTTGTAGGTACCATCGGCATTGGAGGCTTGATTTCATATTGATCATCATATGTTGAGTCAAGATATGAAGCCTAGTGCATACCAAACCCAATGCCATGATAGTTGAGTGAAGTCCAAATGTGTTACATCATACAAGTGCTATAATTCAAGTTGTTGGTGATTCATTGGATATAATTGATGGCTTGCAAATAATCGATTTGAAGCTTGCTAGTTGGATGATCATAATCTAACCAAGGTATATCTCTTGTTGATCATTTCATTTGGGTGCATATGAGTTGACTGAATTGGATAAATATGCAATGTTGCTTGCTATAAGATGCTTTAATGGATAAATTGATTAGTAGTCAAGTTTGGACTGATTTGTGTTGGATAAGTTCACAAGATGACATTTAGTAAGTAGATTGAATGGGTTTATGTGTTGTGAAAGTATTCAAACAAGTTGATTTCAAGTTTGATTCACATTTGAAGTATAGCTCAAGTGATTGAAATCTGTCCTATATTATAAAATCTGAGCTAGCTGTGATCTTAGCCATGTTTACAACAACAACAACAACAAAGCCTTTAAGTCCCAAACAAGTTGGGGTAGGCTAGAGTTGAAACCCAACAGAAGCAATCAAGGTTCAGGCACATGAATAGCTGTCTTCCAAGCACTCCTATCTAAGGCTAAGTCTTTGGGTATATTCCATCCTTTCAAGTCTCCTTTTATTGCCTCTACCCAAGTCAACTTTGGTCTTCCTCTGCCTCTCTTCACGTTACTATCCTGACTTAGGATTCCACTATGCACCGGTGCATCTAGAGGTCTCCGTTGCACATGTCCAAACCATCTCAACCGGTGTTGGACAAGCTTTTCTTCAATTGGCGCTACCCCTAATCTCTCACATATATCATCGTTCCGAACTCGATCCCTTCCGCAAATCCAACGCAACATACGCATTTCCGCGACACTTAGCTGTTGAATATGTCGTCTTTTCGTAGGCCAACATTCTGCACCATACAACATAGCAGGTCTAATCACCGTCCTATAAAACTTGCCTTTTAGCTTCTGTGGTACCCTTTTATCACATAGGACACCAGACGCTTGCCGCCACTTCATCCACCCTGCTTTGATTCTATGGCTAACATCTTCATCAATATCCCCGTCCCTCAAAACTTATTGGATGTTTGAGTGATCAAAACTTATTGGATTGGCATAAAAATTGGTGTACATGCTTTAGACTTATGGTATAAGGTGCTGTACAAATTTCATGAGAATTGGATAAGAGATGCTTTAGTTTTGGAGTGAATCTTGTCAGCTATAGTGCAGCAGTTTTCAGCATGTAGCAGTGGTGGAAGAATTAAAATTTGGTAGCAATCTAGAAATCAAATGAATCTCAAATTTTTAAAGCTGCTAGAAAACTTAGTTAACCATGTCTCCACCAAATTTCGTGGCATCTGGATTTGTATTTTGGGAGATATGTATTTTTCTTTGAAGAGTACAAAATCTGCTAGAAAAGTGACAAATGTTAGATTGATCTAGAGTCACTTTGATTGAAAGGTCCTCAAGTTGGAATCATGTTTATAAGTAATTGAAGCACCTAAGTTTGGTATTAAGATGATCTTTAAGCATGACAAACAAAGAGTACAAGGCCATTTAATTATGGAGTGTACTTTGCACACATTCGGTACTCAAATTGGAAGATCAAGATCAAACTCAAGATGAAGATGAAGTTTAAGTTCTAGTGACTATTGGAAATCATTTGGTAGAAATGAAAGGACTTAAACAAGTAGAAAGAAAAGGACTTAAAGAAGGAATCAAGGTTACTCATCAAGTTAAGTCCATCACTTGGATCAATCAATCAAGTTATTTCAAGTGAGTATCAAGAATGGTTCTTGCAGAAAGGTCACTTCTCCCTAGTGTAGGGGCTTGCTGCCTATGAGTAGGTAAACTAAGTGTGGTACTTGGAAGGATAACATAGAAGTGGTGATCCGAGAAACATTTGACATGCTTAGTTGAAGCAAATCAAAAGGATTGATCAAGAAAAGCAAGCAACACCCAAAAGAGAGCTAATCATGATATTTCAAGTGGTATTCCAAATAGTTCTCTCATGCAAGCAAAGATCAAAAGATGAAGCAAGCCAACCACAATAAGAAAGTGCACTTGATCATAAGTGGTATTCATTTCATATGGGTGAAGAGTGGAATTCAAAATAGTGTCTATTAGTCTTCACATTGCTATTGGAGTAATGAATTGGAATCTATGTGACTATCCTCTACTCCAACATAGCAAAGGTATTATTGTAATGTGCATGATCATTTCATCCCTTACTAGTATGCGGTTAGTGCATATAGTTCATACTTCATAGGATCATGCATAACAAATGAAATGTTTACATTCATAGCCTACCACTATTGCTTGAATGATTAATTGATCTAGTGGTTAGTATATGAATTTGTTCATGAGCTAAGTAAACCCAAGTACTTTGGATTGCCAACAAGTGACAAATACAACATTGGCAAGATAACCCTTGCAAGAGGTGTTAAAAAGATTGTCATTGGTTCAAACCGGACTTGGAAGCTTAGGCAAACCAATTTAGTTCAAGTCAACCATAGAAGCTCATGATAGTGATAAGAGTACAAGCATATGACAACAATGCAAATGGATATCTAGTTTGTTTATTACAAGTGGTATCTAGACTCAAGTATTTCATCAAGAATCTACAAGTGATGTCTAGATCAACTCACAAGTGATATCCTATAAGTGGTACTCATGAAGATAGCAAATGTTCAAGGAATGGTTTTTATTGATAAATCCAACAAGTGGTTCTATACTAGAAAATTCTTTCAAGTGGTATCACATCTACACATGGTATCAATCATGCAAGACGATGGTTCTACAAGTGATCCTCAACCTTAAGTGATCATCAAATGAAGAATGCATCCCTCACCTACAAGAGCTCACATGTATCAAATGGATGACCCATGCTATCACATAGGGGGAGGTGTACCACAAATTGATATCAAGATCAAAGATCCTATGTGTGGTATCTCAAGAAGCCCTACACAAGATACAAGTGGTACAAGTTACAAGTGGTATCTTCAAGTGGTGTCATTCCAACAATCAAGTGATGTCCATAAAAAATGCAAGATTCAAGCCTCAACCATCTACCCCAAATGCATACCTTTGCATCAATGAAAAGCACACCTTTTATGGAAATTGATGACAAAGGGGGAGAGATTGTACAAAGATATGAAAGCTTTGAGATTGAGACTGTACAAGGAAGAGAGATAAGATGTGAAAACTTTGGGAGATATTGAGATAAAGAAGTAGAGGTTGGACATGGACATGGACAAAGAGGGAGCAACATTGAAGAAAAGAGATGGATCAAAATTCTTGGGCAAGAGAAGCACACAAGTAGGGGGAGCAAGCTCATGAACTTTGATTAATTGCATTTGATATGTGCATATTCATGTGCTTGCTTGCATTGCATAAGTTCTTAAATTCAATATGCGTGCTTGTGTGATGTATGCTAGTTGTATAATTTGATTGATGAAATGAAAACTAGAATGCATAGGATGATAGCTAGACACTTGGTATGCTTTTCAAGTAATGCTAGTACCTTGCTTTTAATGTTGATCTCACGAGGTATCTAGTGATTTTATTTTCAAGTGATATCTAGCTAACCATGATGCTAAGGATGAACTTAAAGGTGCAACTCCGATTGGTATCACACTTCAAAGGTTTACTCTATACACCATACCATCATTTGGTAGTAATTACTCTCCCACATTTCCAATCTATGCATATGTGCGAACTTCAAACCAAACACTATAGCACATATGTTGGGGGAGCTAATACTACCATCTCGGGTTTGTGGTACTTGTCCAAAATCATTCTCACATGGTAAAATTGCTTGGACAAGCAACATGAATCCAAAAGAGCTTAATTTCCATATCTTTGTAGAGTTGTCATCAATTACCAAAAAGGGGGATATTGAAAGGTCCTTGTGTGGTTTTGGTAATTGAGTGACAACCTAGGTGGACTAATTGTGTTTATGTGAGATACACAGATGATTAGTCCATAGATACATATGTGTGAGCAACATATGCCATGAAGGTGAAAATGGCTTGGAGATATTGCAAAGCTCACACATGTGATGATGAAGGAGCTTATTGCACATGAGACATGACAATGAGTCATGTGATCAAGGTGGAGAAGATCAAGACAAGACTTGGCTTGATGGACTGGTTGCAAGCGTGAAGGGCAAGTCGGAGGCTTTGGAGCGATGGACCGCGTGGCAGTGAAGCTTAAGCAAGACTTGGCGCCGATAGACGAAGGCAACGGTGAAAAGCAAGTGAAGTCAAGATCGATGAACTAATACAATCATGTGATGATATGAAGTGGATCATATCATTGTTGATCATGTTGGTGCATGTGTTGCATCAACATTGGAGGAGATGGAATGGAATGCGCAAGGCAAAGGTATAACCTAGGGCATTTCATTTCACCGGTCATAGGTGTGTAGAGAAGTTGATGACCGGGTTTAGGATAGATGGCCGTACTATCTAGAGGGGCAAACTTGTTTGCATATCGGTCATATAGTGCCACTCGAGTGATCTAACTTTGCATCATCGCTAGGATTGAGTGGCGTGGCAAGTTGAGTGGCTAATCCTTTGGATAATGATTGTGAAAATGCTAACACACATACACATGGTGGTGTACACTTGGTGGTGTTGGCACATTTATAAAGGAGATGATGTTGGAGTTGATGTGGATCAACTCGTCGAAGGAACGGAGGCAAGGGTTCGGAACTCCATCGGCAGAGTTTACATTGGATGCCACCGGCGCCCTATACAGTAAAGACAGGGTCTCACAGAGTAGACCGGATGCTTGTCACGTGGTGACCAGATGCTGGGGTCCTGCGTTCAGTCAGTGGCAGTAGAGAGCGCGCAGGCATCGGTTTTCGACCGAACGCTGGCGCTGAAAGTGACCAGACGCTGCTAGGGTGCGTTCGGTCAGGCTGACATACGGTGACGTAGGCGACGCAGAAAAGTTGGAGAAGGACCGGATGCTGATGTTGCGTCCGATCGTGACCAACCGGACACGTCCGGTCGTGATTGGAACCTTACTGGAAATGATCGAACGCTGGGGTCTTGTGTTCGGTCACTTTAAGCAGCTGCATCTGGTCATCACTTGACCGTTGAGATCAAGTGACTGAGGTTGAAAAGAGGCAACACATGGCAAGCATCCGTTGACCGAACGTTGAGGTCTAGTGTCCGGTTGTTTCGACTGGTGCGTCCGGTCACCCCGAGTTTTGCCTAGTGAAGGGGTAACAGCTAGTTTAGCCTGTGGGGCTATAAATAGAAGGGTGTCTCAGCCATGGCTGGTGCTGAGCACCAAGGGGCACTTTGTGTCCATGCTTGAGAGTGCTTAGGAGCCCTCCATCTCACATATACTTGATAGTGATCATCCGATTGTGTGAGAGAGTGATTCTAGTGTGTTAGCATCATGAGGTTGCATCGAGTGGTACTAGGTGATCGAGTTGCAAGCCGGTGGTGTTTGTTACTCTTAGAGGTTGCCACCTCCTAGATGGCTTGGTGGTGGTCTCCGTCGAAGCCCGCAAGAAGTTTGTGCGGTGCTCCGGAGAAGAGCTTTGTGAGGGTCATTGTGCTCGCCCCGTGGGAGCCGTGAAGAGCAACTCTAGTTGAGCGTGTCATTGAGCTACCCTCACTTTTGGGGTAGGTTCTTGCAGTGCCCGATGTGCGGGCTTGGCGGGTGATGCCAATTAGCCGCCGAACCACCAAGTGAGCGGTCAACACAACGGGGACATAGCGTGTTGGCAAGCACGTGAACCTCGGGAGAAAATCACCATGTCAACCTTGTTCTTCTGTTGGTTTGCAATCCCCTTACACAAGCTTGTGATTACTTTTATATACATTGTGCTTGTGTAGTTGCTCTTGTAATTAGTTAGCTTGTGTATCTCACTAGTTACCTTCTTGCTTGTGTAGCATAGAAGTAGCTCCCTTGCATGGCTAATTTGGTTTGTGTAACCTTGTTAGTCACATTGCTTAGTTTGTGTAGCTAAGTATTTGCGCTCTCTAATTTGGCATTGGTTGTCTTGTTATTGAGCATTGCTAGTGAGCTTAGTTGGCTTTGTGCTTTTGCTTACTAGCATGAGTAGGAGCTCCCTCATTGCTTGAAGTACTAGTGGCATAGGTTTGTGTGACCTTGCTCCTAGAATTAGTTAGGTGAGCTCTAGCTAGCCTGCCACCTTTGTTGCTTAATTAGGATCTTTGCAAGGTGCTAGAGAACATAGATAGAGGGGTGTAGTCTTGGCTAGACCGATAGTTTTAATTCTGCACTTGTTTCGGTTAGCCGACTCGATTAAGTTTTAGAAACGACTATTCACCCCCCTCTAGTCTCCATCTCGACCCTTCAGCTGGCTATTTTGCAAAAAAGACCTTGATCTATCAATTTGTTACATGACACTATGCACACTATTGCAGAAGAGACACGCCTCGCAACTAACACCGTGTAAAAATTTGTCTCTGCAACGGCATGCCCCTGAACGCATGCGCAAGACGGCACGGCTCACCGATGGCATACGGCGGATACGCCGGGCAACCCAGAGGCACTCCAATGAGACAGAGGGGTCTACTGGGCTCTATGGCCAAACACGCAAGGATGGGCGGCGGTTGGGAGCTTAACGGTGCAATACCAAAGCCTAGCCTCGATGACGGGCAGAACCGTGCAGCGGCGCGACTATTTTGGTGGCCTAAGGCACTATCAATGTGGTGGAGATAGTGGGTAAGCACCAGTAGCTCACTGGGATTCACGCTGCGGTGGCAGCTGAGGCAGAGGAGTGCTGAGGTGACCTGGCCACATGCACGCAGTGATATTGGCGGCGCTCCAAGGTTGACATCGATGCGTCAGGTCCTCACTTGCATCGTTCCTGGTCAAACGAAGATGAGCAACAACATGAGGGGACCAAGGTGAGCTCATAGGAACAACTAGTTGAACCCCTACCAACGGGTAGGGCCTTACCCCCAAGTCATGATCTGTTTCAGAGGCATGCTGACCGGCGGCCACAGTAACACTAAATTTGTCCACACCGAGGCGTGGCAAAGCCTCAATAGGGGTCACCTAGCTAGTTGACTTCCTAGGCCACTTGCTGGTGCAAGGAATTGAACTATGAAGCTCCGACCTAAGTGAATCGAGAGGCAGAGCACGTGGTGCTCCCGCTGTGGTCATCTCATGGAGAGGCACATGAGTGAGCTCGAGTGGATTAAGATGGTGGCTTCGACCGATAGCTGTAGTATGAGCATGTGCGCACAGGTGATGAGACCAGGGAGGGCTTGGCGTGACACGCTTGAATTGGAGCGGCTGGACTCGAGCAGGTCACACCGAGGTCGCCTAGCGGGGTGGGATAGGGAAACATCTCATCACCATGGTGACCGGGGTCGTCGACCTAGACGCGGCAGCAGCACCGCTTGCCTAGAGGCTCGACGCGGCAAGTAGGATGAAGTGTGGTGGCCACGCAAGGCCTGGGCGTAGTGCGGCATTGGCCTAGCACATGCACAGGATGGCGACCGTGGCTTGGTTGTGATGTGACCCTGACGCCAACCATGTTGTGCCCACGATGACCACGAACACAGTCCGAACGACTTCCCTAGGTGGCGTGCACGTGTTTTAAAGCATAGCAAAAATTACTAACGATCACAGTTGAGGTTCAACTAACTCCCCTATCATAAAGTCCACATTGCCAATGACCTAGCAATGCCATCGCCATGACTAGAGAGCAACCAGGGAAGGAGATAGATGGATGCCAATATGAGCTCGTAGCGTTGAATGCCAGTTCGCGAACAGAGCGCCCACAACATGATTTCACACGTTTTAACGATGTTTGAGCAATTTTAAAGGAGGGCAACGCGACGTACAACACACCCACGACCCACCACCATACCCATGTACTCACGTAGAAGCAAACAACAATACCAAAACATGCGGCTAGTGTTTAAACATTTTCGTTAGAAATTAAATGTCAAGATAGTATTGTCTTACTACTTTTCCCATAGTTAGAAAAGTTAAGGTTCAGTTCGAACTAACAACCATTAACACTTTTGTTACAATTTTTAAAAGGCCTAAACCTTATTAATTTCAACCAATAAGCATTTCACACAATAGTCCATACTTCATACTAACCCATAGGAACAAAACATTTAAGCACTCTTTAATTATTTTATTCAATATAATTCGCCAAAACTGACACTTTAACTACAATTTTGACTTCTTGCTGATTCAATGAAAAGTTCTATTTAAATTTTGGATTCGATTTTTGAGCTCCCAAAACACTAGTTAACAATATTTATTTTCCAAAAGTTAAAGTTGCATTTCCATCTACTAAACTTGTACTTCAATTTTTATTTAAGTACTAACTACAAGTTATGTTTACCGAGATTGCTTTCCCGTTTCATATGTGTTCTAACGTGTTAAAAATTCGAAAACCCGTTCGGCTTGATTCTCCGATACCTTAACTTAGGTGCTAAGTCAGCTCGTAACACCCAGGTGTTACAATATCTTTGCTAAGTGTTGTTGTAGAAATTTTTAATAGGCTATTCACCCCCTCTAGCCATTAGGACCTTTCACCGGGTTAGGTAACGGGATCTCGTTTGTACACCTCTGGAAGAAAAACACAAATTGTTCGGTTGCATTATGTTTCAAGCGATGCCTTTGTATCAAGTAGTGCTCATCAATAATAAGGCGCGGAGTTGAAATATATTCTACTTCTTGATGTTCCAACGCACCAACACCGGTGGCAATACGAGTAACAAGAGATGTGCATGAAATTGAAGAAGTGGAAAATGTTTTCAACAGTTCTAACCAATGTTTGAAAATTTCTTTGACTGGAGCAATTTTAATCTTTCTGATCATGGCATAGAGTATTTGCATTTCAGTGTTATGGACAATTCATATATTTTGCCTAGAAAATAAAGTCATTGCAATCCAATGATGCATGAACCTTAAAGTTGGGTGTTGGATGTCCATGTTATGAGGTGAAAATTTTCCAACTACGACTTGACCCGAAATTTCATTCCAATATTTATGGTGATTAAAACCTCTAACAGCATGATCTATGTCAACTGAGCATTTTCGATGGAAACCTATGTGTTGAGCAAGATCTCTCCAAGTGCAAAAATATTCTATCTCAAACAAGCCGAAAGTGATCCCATTGTCAACTTCTTTTAGTGAGTATAAAAATTGGATGGTTAAGAGACGAGAACCTGCTTCCCAAACGGGATCAATTTCTCCCCACCCAAATGGAGGTGAATTCATCATCCATACCTATGGCTTTGAGAAGCACGGGGTCGTACATCGGCGTGGGCTCGAACTCGCGGTCCTTGATGAGGTGGTAGGCTTCCATCTCCCGGCCTCTCTCCAAGTCGAGGTGGGGCTCGTCATCCTCCTCCGTCCATCGTCCTTGCCCCTGCACTTGTTCTTTTTCTTGCTCTTCCATCGGCTCGGTTTGTCACTACTACCTTCTTACCCTTATGCCATGCTTTTTTGTTGCAACGGCAAGATTTGGTTGCAATAAGGGGTGTTATCGCAACCATTTGTAGTTTCGGTTGCGATAGGCGGAATTTTTGCCATGCAAATTATTTTGTTGTCGTGAGTGCGAAGATTGTTGCAATAAGTAAGTGCTATCGCAACCAATCGTAAACCGGTTGCAATAAGTGGTCACTGTTGCCACGATTTGATTTGTGTTGTGGACAGTTTTATTGGCGTTGCAATACAACTTTTTAGTTGATGGTTGCAAAAGTGTGTCTATGTTGCAACGAATATAATTCGTTGTATGTAATAGTCACTTGCGTTGCAAAAGAGCCGTACATATAGCAACGAAAAAATAAATCGTTGCAATCACTAAGGTTCGGGAGCACTACACTTTTAGGAAAAAGTTAAAAAAAGAAAAGAAAAGATGCGTAACCAAGTTTTGAACCTAAGACTTTTGTAACTCAAAAGGAAAGCTACTAACCACTGCACCATAATTGTGTTCTTGTCATTAGTAGCCACAGAAGCTTATACAAATTAAAACAACGTCTATGTTGCAACGATTATGTTTTATTGTATGTAATAGTCTCGTGTGTTGCAGAAAGATTGTGCATATAGTAACAAATTATGTTTTGTTGTATGTAATAGTCTCGTGTGTTGCAGAAAGATTGTGCATATAGCAACAAAAGACTAAATCGTTGCAATACCTAAGGTTCTCGAGCACAATGGTTAAGTAAAAAAATTAAATAAAAAGTCACCATCAAGATTTGAACCTGGGACCTCAGAGTAAACCTTAAGCGTAGGCAAATTTTCCTGACAACCATCGACACATTTCTAATCAAATCACGAGCCCAGTGAAATTGCTACTATAAATCAGTCGCTAGATTCTTTCAGACAAGACAGTGGTGCGGAGAAAGCAAAGCGTGCTGTGTCCTCTGCAGGGTCTTCCATTGCTCGGAATTGAAAGCAGGCTTCTGGCAGGTGTCTGCAAGCCTGCATGCATGTGTTTTGCTGCTAAGCCCAGCAGGTGGATGCGGGCGGTGAGCTGTATACTAGCAGGAACCTGCAGGAGTAGCAAAATATACTAGCGGCTGAGGGAGTTACCCGCTGGCCGCCCACAGGTAGTCCTGCTTGCATCCCTAGCTTTAGTCCAGTTTAAGTACTTAGTTTATTAGATTCCACACTTTGTACAGGTCGTGGCACTGGATGGTGATACTGTTTGGAAAACTTAGTTTCTGTTTCAGGCTTTGAGCTGTTTGACAGATCCATTCGCTATTTTTTTCTACTACTACCTTTTCTTTTATATTCTGAAACTTGCCAAATTAGTGATCATGCTTCTATTAATCTTGCTGTTCTTTTATATGCCAAATTAGTGAATCAGTTCCTGCCTTGATGTTGCTGTAGCCATGTAGTAGAAAAGAATTTTAGCATTTGACAAGTAGCCAAGTGAGACACCTGTTATTTTTAATTGACAAAAAAAGCATGAGCATAAATTCTCCTGAATTACAATTTCCTTAAAAATTTCAACTTCTGATTAACTGAATCTTTCTTTCTTTTGGTTCATTTGATTTGATTTGATAAAGTGAAATTTAAGAATGCTATATTTGTGAGGTTTTCAGATCTGTTGAACTATAGTTGATCTGAAAAATTAAAAGAGCCGCTATCAAGATCAACATGTTTATTCTTGCTTAAGTTAAGATTCTGCCAATGGGTAATACTTCAGCATTTTTTAACCACTTGTCATTCTGCAGAAGGTTAGAAGCCAGAACTCCTCCAACCGTCAGTAGCAAAAAACCAAGCATCTGATGGGTTCAAAAAACTTCTCACAGTGTAGCTTCAAGCTGGTAATCATTAGATACACTTATCTGGTCCTTCCGTTGTATGATGCAATACTTGTGTGTTGAATTATATTTTGGCATCCTAGAGAGACAGAGAAACTCCACTCACACAAAACCGGGCAAATGGTCAAATTCTGTCATTTGCAGTATATGTGAGTAAATCTTTCGTCAAGCCTTTTTTATAGCTGCTGGTTGTGTCAAGCAAATCTAACGGATTCTGTTATTCCATTTAGGAAAACGCAGCCATGAAAATGGGTGAGATTGAGTTAGAACCTGAAAGACAAACACTTTCAGCTGCTGAGGAGAACATGATTTTCCAGTCATGCTACAAAGAAACCACATAGATCAAATCATACAGAGTACATGGGCATGGATACTTGGCTAAGTATCAAACTCGCAGAGAACTTATGAAAGAGAACCTTGAAGTGCATGCACGTGCTGAAGCTGAAGCCAAGGAGAAGAGAATTGCTTATGAAGTAGAGGTTGAGAAGCTGAAAGATCAGCTTGTGCACGAAGCTGCAAAAAGGGAAAGGGAGAAAGAAGAAAATAGGAGAAAGATGCTAGAGGATCTGGAAAATGCTAAGATAGCACTAAAAGAAGAAATGAAACAAGAATTTCTTAATATGCTAGTGCAACACAAAGTAGCAACTATGAATCAGGTAATATATCAGAATATTTTTTTTATCCTTCGTCCTTTTAATAAAATTATGATTATGATGCCTAATCTTTTACCTCAATATTTGTATGTGTAGAGTACCCCGCAAAACAATGAGAACATACAAATTGCACCAACCACACAAGAGGACGATGAGACTGGTGAACATATGCAAATGATGAAAATAAAGATGCATTACAGCAGGTAATGACATTATTGCACTATGTTCCAAGTAATCTTGAGCTATGTACCTTAAACTCTAGCTAAAACAGATTGAACAATTTAATCTTTGTAGACTCAGCCAGGAAGCATTGTCACCATACAAAAAGATGCACCACCACCTACTACTTGCTCTAGTAAAAATACTACTATTATCAGCAGAAATCTCACTACTACAAAAACGATTTTTAACAACGAGGGCTTTTTTTAGGGGCGGCTCCACTACCAACTGCCCCTACAGTGGGTGAGCTCGTGTCCCATGATTCCAGCCGCCCCTACAAATCTAACAGTAGGGGCGGCTGGTGATACGAGCCGCCCCTACAAATGGGTAGATTTGTAGGGGCGGCTCACTCATCAGCCGCCCCTACTGTTGGATTTGGAGGGGCGGCTCAATCACCAGCCGCCCATATAAATGCTTACTGTATAAATGGCTGCAGCCCCTTCTTTCTCATCGGGTCACTCACTCCAACCCATGAAAAAAAGGTAGGGAGGTCTTGGACACCTCCCAAAAATTACTCTACTAAGGGTGAAGGTTTTGGTCTTAAATCCTTTGGTGAAGAGGTTGTAGAAGGTAAGAAAATGTTATTCCACACTTTTTTGAGGTTTTAATGGTTGGTTAGTAAGTAATTAGAGTTTTGCTTTTCTCTCTCTTTTATGGTGCTTGAGCTACTTATGAAGCTAATTAGACCCGAGTTTTGAATGTACTAGGGTAAATTAGGTAGGGGAACAAGATCATACCCTTATTTGGTCCATGTTTCTTAATTTTAGTGAACAATTAGTTAGTTTTATTGATGTTTCATGTGCATGTAGATCTAGATCTAGGGTTTGATTTTTTTATTAATTTCATTTTTATAAATTTATGTTTGATGAAATTGGACTAGGGTTTGCATGAAAAATATTGGGTAAAATATAATTATTGCTAATTGTTGTCTTTGAAATTGTTTATTGTAATCAACAAATATGTATTTTAATTATTTATGGATAAATGTGCCATTAATTAATTTTCCTCTACCATGGTGTGTTTGTATGCTTTATGTAATTATATTTGATTTATATTCATATATATCTGAAGTATATACAATTATTCTCAAGTAATTATTAATTTGATTCATTTATATATATATATATGAATAAGTAGTCCTTTAATGTTTGTGTTGTTGTTGTTGTAAAAGATGGAGTACAGGACGATGATGAGGAATACGATGACGAAACCCTAGAAACCCTGTTCCAATATTTAGCAGAGCTTGATGCATGAATGGATCTCGAGTTTGGCAATGAACAAGGTGGTGATGCTGGTGGTTGGGATGGTAACAATGGAGGTGGTGCCAATAATGATGGTGGAGCACGTGTCGGGGATGAAGATGATTTGAAGGACATGATTCGAGCCCTTGGAACAGAGATTTTACTAAAGAGCCCAAAAGGTCTAGAAAATTTGGAAAGGGTGACAAAAGCATCGAAGGAGACTGTGTATGGTGCTGAAAAGGGTTGTTCGACACATTGGACATTGCTATATTTTGTGCTTGAGCTACTCATCCTGAAGGCTAAGTATGGCTGGTCAGACTATAGTTTCAATGATCTATTGTGTCTCGTGTCATGGGTGCTGTCATAACCAAACTCAGTTCCCGCCAACACATACCAAGCAAAGAAGGTCTTAAGTCCATTGACAATGGGGGTTGAAAAAATCCATGCATGCCCCAACCACTATATCCTTTTTCGTGGCAAAATGGTCAAGTCACTGGATAAATGTCCCCGGTGTGGGGCCAGCCGGTACAAGAACAATGACCTTTATGGTGGGGACGAAGCCTCCATGGGGAAAAAGAGGAATAAGAAGGGTACAAAAAAGGTGGTACAAGAATCTCAGCCCCTAGAGGACACTCTATTAGGCAACAATGCAAAGCAGAGAAAAATTCCTGCCTTGGTAATGCGGTACCTGCCAGTGACCAACCATTTGAGATGTATCTTCCTAAACCCTAAACAATCCGCACTCATGATATGGTGGGATGATGAGCACAAGGTGGATGATGATAAGATTGTGCACCCGGCTGATTGTAGTCAGTGGCAAAGGATCGATGAGAAGCATAAAGAATTCAGCAATGACCCAAGGAATGTACGGTTTGGCTTGAGCACCGATGGAATGAATCCCATCAATGAGAGGATCAGCGACCACAACACTTGGCCAGTGATCTTGACCATGTACAACATCCCAACATGATTGTGTTAGAAGAGAAAGTACCTTCTCCTCACTATTCTTATTTCTGGCCCTAAACAATCAGACATTGATATAGACGTGTTCCTTGAGCTTTTGATGCAGGAAATGGAGAGGCTATGGAGGCATAGGGAGCCGATGTATGATGCGTTCTAAAAGGAGGACTTCATATGTAGAGCAATAATGTTTGTTACTACCAATGATTACCCCATGTTGTTTGCTTTGTCTGGACAGATTAAAGTGAAGATAGGATGCTTGGTTTGCTTGGATGGTACTACATGGGTGTTCCTGGATGCATCCAAGAAGATAGTTTACCTAAGGAACCGGCGCTTTTTAAAGACAAGTCACAAATACCGCAACAAATTGTTGTTTAGATTTTATGACAACACCTCGGAGATTGAACCCCCTCTGGAGAGACGTCATAATGGAGAACACGTGTATAGAATGGTGAAAACATACATGTCATCTATGGAAAGAAGAATCCAGATGGGATGAATAGAGATAGAAGCACACCTCCTGTCGAAGGCGTACCTTGCAAGAAACAATCGATCTTCTTTTAGTATCTGCCTTATTGGCTAGACTTGGAGGTGCCCCATGCCATTGATGCTATGCACATGCAGAAGAATGTCTTTAAGAGTATCATTGCTACCTTGATGGACACAGGCAGGTCAAAGGATGGTCTGAAATCATGGAAGACTTGGTGTAGCTAAACATGATGCCACAGCTTCATCCAGTACCTGAGGCTAATGGAAAATACACTCTGCCCGTGCTGTGCTTCAACCTAACACCAGAAGAGAAGAGAGCTATATGCACTTTCCTAAGTGGGGTCAAAGTCCCGACTGGGTTTTCAACGAATGTGAAGAAGCTGGTGTCGATGAAGGACTTGTCAATAACACACTACAAGGCTCATGATTGTCATGTGATGTTGACAGTGTTTCTACCTATTGCAATCAGGGCTATAAAGCCAGAGTTCTTGAAAATAGCCATCACTCGCACGTGCTACTTCGTTTCGAAGATCTCACAGAAGACGATTGGCAAGAAGGAGCTGAGTGACCTACATGAATTTGTGGTGGAGACACAAAACCAACTAGAGATGTGTTTACCTCCTGCTTTTTTTATATAATGCCACATCTCATGATTCACATGGTTCATCAGATACAGGTGCTGGGCCATTGCTACTTGCATGAAATGTGGTCCTATGAGCGGTTTATGTCGGTTCTAAGCTGATACATGCATAATTGAGCATACCCAGAGGGTTACAGTATTGAAGAAGTCATTGAGTACTATCAAGAGTACCTAAAAGTATAGAAAGGGATTGGTAAACCCGATTCTCGTCACAAGGGTAGGCTGGCTGGGAAGGGCACCAGTGGTAGAAAAAGTGTTCATCGACCATGATTACAAGGAAGTGAGTCGGACACATTACAGTGTCTTGTAGAGTACACAACTGATGCAATCGTACATTGATAACCACTTGGCTATCATTATGGCAGAGAGAAATAGTCGTTCAGATGATTGGGTCATGAAACAACACAAGCAACGACTAACTACATGGTTGAAGGACCAAAACATACCTCTTGGAGAAACCATAGACTCTATTACCATCAGTAGGTTGGCAGAGGGGCCATCGAGACAAGTGACATCTTGGAAAGCTTATGACATCAATGGGTACATGTACTATACCCACGCAAAGGATAGTAAATATGTGAACCAAAATAGCGGCGTTTGAATAGAAGCTCTCGATGGAGTGGGGCGAAAGATCCAATACTTTGGCATCATTGAAGAGATACGGGAACTTGACTATGGAAGGGATATAACGGTGGCCTTGTTTCGATGTCGCTAGATCAAACAACACCAACTTAACGAGATCGGATTGAGAGTTCTGGACCTTGAGAATCTAGGCTACCAAGATGACCCTTGGGTGGGTCGCTTCATGTGTCGCACAAGTTTTCTATATGCCTGACCCACAAAGTAACCTCACCCCGAAGAAGAATACAAAGCATGTGGTTGCCTCCGGGAAACAACACATTATCAGAGTTGATGGCGTGGACGATGTTGAAGCTTACAATAACTACGATGAGATGCCACTATTCATAGACTTTCCTAAGAAGATCATTGTTGTGGAAAAGAACCTGCCTAAAGATATATTGCCATGGGAACGAAAAGGTGTCAAGGGAAAAGTCGTTATAGCGGGCTAGCTAGTTATTGAACGTGGAGTATTTGTGTTTGTAAGACTTTATTTATGCATGTGTGTGAAACTATATATTTATGTATGTGTGTGAGACTATAGATTTATGTATGTGTGTGAGGCTATATTTATGCATGTGTGTGAGACTACCCTTTACAACATCTAGGTGAACCTATTGCAATATCTACTCTATTACTATTAAAACAACTGTAATACACACACTTGAAACAGACACTTATTACTACTACAATATGTTCAAACTATTCAAATTTGGTCAAATGAAAAGGTGACCAAAATATAAGTTGGAGATCTTGACGAGTTATACAACTTTGGTATTTATCACCTTTACAACTGAAATCATTTAATGGTTGAAAATCAAGTTTGAACTTGTCATTTTCTGAAATTCAAAATTTTAGTTGTCCAAAATTAGTTACAAAAATAGATGACCAGACTAAAATGATAGAGCATGATTTTAGAAAATTTTTGGAAAAAAACCATCACATTTGGAGTTAATATGAGTGAGAAAAACTAGTTACAAGCTTCAGCCACATATTAAAAAGAGAAATCACACTTGTTCATCATTGATCATCATGAACAGTTGTGATTTTTTTTTAATCTTTAGGTAAAATTTGTAACTAGTCTTTCTCTCTCATACTAACTCCAAATATGATGATTTTTCCTAAAATTTTATAAAATCATGCCCTATCAAGTTACTGTGTTAATTTGGTCATTCTTTTCATTCGACAAAGTTTGAGCAATTCAAATTTATAAATTTTGAAAAATGACAAGTTCTAACAAGATTTTGAAACATTAAATGATTTCAGCTGAAAAAGTGATGAATACCAAAGTTGTATAACTCATCAAGATCTACAACTTTTATTTTGGTCATTTCTTCATCTGACAAAGTGATAGTAAACATTGTTCATAAATCAACATGTCTCTTGTATAGTTTATGAAACTATGAGTCATATGTGAATTTATGAATAATGTTTACTAATACTTTGTCACATGAAGAAGTGACCAAAATAAAAGTTGTAGATAGTGATGATTCAACAACTTTTATGTTCACGACTTTTATAGTTGAAATCATTTAAGGTTTCAAAATCTTGTTTGAAGTTGCAATTTATTGAAATTCAAAATTTCAACTATTCAAATTTTGTCAAATGAAAAGATGACAAAAATAAAAGTTGTAGATAGTGATGTGTTCAACAACTTTTATGTTCACGACTTTCTTATTTGAAACAATTTAAGGTTTCAAAATCTTATTTGAAGTTGACATTTATTGAAATTCAAGATTTGAACTGTTCAAATTTGGTCAAATGAAAGATGACCAAAATATAAGTTGGAGATCTTGATGAGTTCTACAACTTTGGTATTCATGAGTTTTTCAGCTCAAATCATTTACTCTTTCAAAATGTTGTTTCAAGTTGAAATTGTTTGAATTTCAAATTTTCAATCATTCAAACAAAGACACATGACAAGATGACTAAAATAAAAGTTATACATGTTGATGAGTTATACAACTTTTATGTTTACAACATTTTCATTTTAGGTCATTTAATGTCCTAAAATTGTAGTCGAAGTTTTAAAATTTAAAATTTTAATTTTTGAATTTTTTTGTTTTCTATATTGTTTTGACTACAATTGTTTATATATATATATATATGAGCATATATAGAATAATACAAAATATTATATACATTTACTTTGTGTTTTTGTGATATAAAAAATATTGAATTAATAATTTTATAAAATGGAAAATATTTGTAGGGGCGGCTGGATCAGGAACCACCCCTACAAATCATCCTGGGTATACAATCACGGGCGCTCGGATGCCGAAATTTCCTAAGTGTTGGGCGCTCTCTTTTTCCTCCCGACGCCATCAGGCTACCCAATCTCCTCCCGACCCGCTAGGGTTTTAGAGCCCGAGCGCCTCATTCCTCGCCGCTAGCCCCACTGCCCTCCCCCACCTGGACTCAATCTCACTCTCCATTATTGAGGGAGAGGCGAGGTCCTAGCTGGTGGATCGATGGTGGCTCCCTTGCCCCAACCCCAGTGGCCCCACAACCCTAGCCCTGGCGCCCCCGCTGCTCCCAGCTCGACCGCTCCATCACCGCTGGAGACCACTCTGCACCTGCATCTGCACCTCACCACGTCGAATGCCACTGGAGACCTCGTCGCGCCACGACTGCCCCCGCCCTTGCCAAACCGCTGCCGCAAGAGAGGGTGTGGGGGTATGGCCCCCGGTATCCACAAGTAGGGATGAAAACGGATCGGATACGGACGGATATCACCGATATTATATTTGTTTTCATATTTCTGTCCGGATTCGGATTCGAATACGGATAGTGTCAACTATGTCGGATAGGATATCGACATCATAAATATGTGATTTGAGTATTCGGATACGGATACGGTATCGGATGTTGGATATCCGGACTTGAATATGGACAGATCTCAACCCCTCTAAATGGATTCGGTTTCGAATATGGTCGAAAAATATCCATACCGTTTTCATCCCTATCCACAAGACAAGACAAGACATGGGCCACACCATCAGAGGTGGCCTAGCCCACAAAATCAAGGCATGCACGGCGCTGCTTGGCATGCACAGCAAGATATTGTATAGTGCCAAATAGGCTACTTTTCTTGTAACCCTGCCCCTCCAGAGTATATAAGGTGAGGCAGGGGTCCCCTAGCGAACAGGCTACATAAAGCTACTTGGTCGTCCAGATCAATACAATACACCAAAGACACAGGACGTAGGGTATTACGTCGATCAGACGGCCCGAACCTGTCTAAATTGTTGTCTCTGCGCCTTGTGTCACCATCCGGTTCTTGATTACGCGCACCCCCACCGATAAATCTACCATCACGGGATACGCCTTGGTGGACTGCCGAGCATATTCTGTTGACAGTTGGCGCGCCAGGTAGGGGTGTGCGCTTCATCTATGGCGAGCTAGATGGACCTCAAATCAACAACGTGTTCTCGTCATCAATCTCGTGGAGATCCATGCCGGTCCATGACGATGATTCATCGCTGGCTACATCAGCCCCCGTGATAGCAGATCCGATCTTGGAACCACTTCTGAGGTTGCCTTCACCAACAACTCACCGCTCGCCAGGTGCTCGCCATCAACACCGACCGGATAATGCCATACGTCGCTGACCAGACATTCTGTCTAAAGCTAAGTCACGCTTTAATATTCTTTTAAATATTCTCCCATCTTCATTAATCATCATAATGTTTATCCGAGCTGTTTTCTCCATATTTGCTCTCCAAACAATTTTCTGAACCCTCGAACAGTCATGTTGATGCTCGGACGCCTCTAGAGATGGCCCTGTCTCCGGCTTCTCCCTACACGTGCACGAGCATCTACCCTCTGCATTATGGGTGGTCGGCAGCGGCTCCTTAGCGACGCCTGTTCCTCCTACATGTGCACGGGCTCCGCGCTCGACGTTATGGTTAATGGGCTAGTTAGGGCTGGAGACTCAGCTACACACTAACTGTTCGGGCGGTTTATATTAAACATAAATATATTTTCATGCCAACTGATCGCCGAACTACATATGCTGTTTCATCACCATTGCTGATTTTTCTCCAGAGTTTATTTATTTGTGCGTCACGTACTACCCGTTCTATATATTTGTATTGCGGGATCATCGTCCAGGTGATCGGACCACCTGGTGCTCGGACTTCTCCACCGATCAAATGGTCGGACCGCTTGGTTCATGGACTCCATCGCCGATCAGTTGATTGGACTGTTCACCGGTCGCTTTTACTCAATGCTCACTTTGCCACCGACCAGTCGACCAGATTGTTCATCGCTCATGCTTCATCGCCAGCTACGCCAGTTACTCCTCGGTGCATGGATACTTCGTGCTCGAGGACTAAGTGGGCACACTTCACCACACGAACATCATCAGCTACGTCGGTGCTCGAACCTCGCCGCCTACACCGAGGACTCCTCGGTGCTTGGACATTGCCAGCTTCGCCGAGGACTCCTCGGCGCTCGGACATCGCCGCTTACACCGGGGACTCCTCAGTGCTCGGTCATCGTCGGCGACGCCGGGGACTCCTCGCTCCTTGGTGCTTAGACATCGCCGGCGATGCCAGGGACTCCTCGCTCCTCGGTGCTCGGTTATAGCCAGAGACGTCGGGGACTCCTTGCTCCTCGGTGCTCGGACATCGCCGGCGACACCAGGGACTCCTCGCTCCTTGGTGCTCGGTCATCACTAGCGACGCCGGGGACTGCTCGCTCCTTAGTGCTCGAACATCGCCGGCAACGCCAGGGACTCCTCGCTCCTTGGTGCTCGGTCATCGCCAGCGACGTCGGGGACTCCTCGCTCCTCAGTGCTCGAACATCGTCAGCGACATTGGGGACTCCTTGCTCCTCGATGCTCGGTCATTGCCATCGACACCGGGAATTCCTCGCTCCTCGGTGCTCGGTCATCGCCAGCGATGTCGGGGACTCCTCGCTCCTCGGGGCTCGGTCATCGTCAGCGACGTCGGGGACTCCTCGCTCCTCGATGCTCGGTCATCGCCAGCGACGCCAGGGACTCCACGCTCCTCGGTGCTTGGTCATCTCCAGCGATGTCGGGGACTTCTCGGTGCTCGGTCATCACCAGCGACACCGGGGACTCCTCGCTCCAAGGTGCTCGGTCATCGCCAGCGATGCCAGAGACTCCTCGGTGCTCGGTCATCACCAGCAATGCTGGGGACTCCTCGGTGCTCGGTCATCGCCAGCGACGCCGGGGACTCCTCACTCCTTGGTGCTTGGTAATCGCTAACGACGCCGGGGACTCCTCGCTCCTCGGTGCTCCATCATCGCTAGCGACACCAGGGACTCCACGCTCTTCGGTGCTCGGTCATCGCCAGCGATGCTATGGACTCCTCGCTCCTCGGTGCTCGGTCATTGCCAACGACGCCAGGGACTCCTCGCTCCTCGGTGCTCGGTAATCGCCAGCGACACCGGGGACTCCTCGCTCATCGGTGCTCCATCAGCACCAGCAACACTGGGGACTCCACGCTCCTTGGTGCTCGGTCATTGCCAGCGACACCGAGGACTCCTCGCTCCTCGGTCATCGCCAGCGACGCCGGGGACTCCACGCTCCTTGGTGCTCGGTCATCGCCAGCGATGCCGGGGACTCCTCGCTCCTTGGTGCTCGGTCGTCGCCAGCGACACCTGGGACTCCTCGCTCCTTTGGTGCTCGGACATCACCAGCGACGCCAGGGAGTCCTCGCTCCTCGGTGCTCGGACATCGCTAGTGACGCCGAGGACTCCTCGCTCCTTGGTGCTCGGACATCGCCAGCGACGCCGGGGACTTCCCCGGTGCTCGGATCTTGCTACATCTCATCGGTGTGATATCAAGCTGCTCCATGTTGTTCGGATCAGGGTGCTGATCTTGGGTAGCACGTCTGGGGTCTTGATACACGCATGTCAGATGACGTCTGGGGTCTTGATAAGCTTTCAGACTTCTTTTTCTTTGACCCTGCTACAAGATTCATTCTTCATCTTTCAGTAGGCTCATGGACTAAGTGGGCACACTTCACCTTGAGGTGAATGTGCTTGTTCTCATCTCGAGGCTACGCCCAGGGACTGGCTACCTGCTCGGCTGGTCTTCTACTTTTTGACCTTGGCACCACGTGACTACATCACCTACTGTCAGGCTCAGGGACTAGCTGTGGGGGTATGGCCCCTGGTATCCACAAGACAAGACAAGACATGGGCCGCACCATCAGAGGTGGCCCAGCCCACAAGAGCAAGGCGTGCACGGTGCTGCTCGGCGTGCACTGCAAGATATTGTATAGTACCAAATAGGCTACTTTTCTTGTAACCCTGCCCCTCCAGAGTATATAAGGAGAGGCAGGGGTCCCCTAGCGAATAGGCTACATAAAGCTACTTGGTCATCCAGATCAATACAATACACCAAAGACACAAGACGTAGGGTATTGCGTTGATCAGACGGCCCGAACCTGTCTAAATCGCTGTCTTTGCGCCTTGTGTCACCATCCGGTTCCTGATTACGTGCACCCCCACCGACAAATCTACCGTCGCGGGATACCCCTCGGTGGACTGCCGAGCATATTCTGTTGACAGAGGGTCACCGCCCGGGGCAATAGGACGACAATGAAGCACCACGACTGCCCCAGCCCTCGACCGCCGACTACCCCTCCGCACCTTCGTGCCCTTGCCAACGCCGCACAAACCGACGACGTCACCGCCCTCATGGCCGCCCTCGGTACTGACTTGATCCGTCCCATCCTTTTGCGTTCCTTGTTTATTAGAGCACTTCTAGGGCTTTGTGAGATCACATGATTAGATAGGAGTATGTAATTGCAAAATTTGGTTGATTTTTGATGGTCGAATAGATTGCGCCTTCCAAATTCAAACTACCCCATCCATGAATTGTATTGAATTTCACCTGTCAGTTGCTACTTTCTGTGATATTGCTGCAAATATGGTGCTATTTCTATTCTAACATCTAGCTTAGTGGCTTAGTGGAGTATGAACATGTATCCCTGTAGAGATGTGAATGCGGCTTGTGTGTGCAAATTAATCCATGTGGTGATGTGGATCAGCGTGTGTGTTGCCCTGTGAGCAGAATAAGTGCACATTGGTGTGTAGTCCAATATGAATTTCTTTGGTTCTTCCTAATCTCTGAGCAATAACACTCTCTAGTGCCGCAACCAGCAGGGCAGCCACTAGCTTAGCATGGTCATGAGGGAGCAGCCACAGCCCACAGACCAGCGATGTGTGGGCACGGGCAAAGCAATGTGTGGGCATGGCCTAGATTGGCTGATGTGTGGCTCTGCCAGTGATCTGCTTATGGCAACTATTTTATGTTCTCTTGTTCATTCAGTGTTCCATTAGTTTTCATCTCAGAGCAAAATGCTATCGCAGTTCCACAACACTTTAATGCCGCTATGGATATAGAAACACTAGATGGTTTACATGCTTAGTGCAATGCAGGAGAAGATAATCATGCCTCTTTATTTTTTTATCATTACTAACATCCTATGCTGGGGAAAAATAGACCTTTGCTTTTATATTCAAAGGGCCCTTGTGGGCTTGTGGCTGGTTTAGTTTCTTTGTCAACCAATAAAAAGTTTGAAGGGATAGCTTGTTTGTGTATCCGTTAGCTTGTTTGTTAAGTACTTGCTTGGTACACGTGTTGTGTGCATCTCCATGAACTTTTTTTTGACTCCATAGGATAGTCCGATTGTTCAGACTAAATATTTCTTAGTTCATGTTGCTTTTCACATGCTGAAACTTTTGGTGTTGCATTGTTGGGCCTTGAACTAGATATAAGAGTTGCTCTTTGCAACCTGATTAGTGAGGAAATATCAGTTCTAATAATCTTGTTGTGCTTCCTCCTAGCTAGTTGGCTATCTCCATTTGTTCTTTCATAGTAACATGCTGTTCTTTTTCTTTGGGAAAGGAATTTGTCTCAGATACAAATGTGGTTGGCAACGGAACTTGAGTTGTGAGTGGTGACTTTGATAGAAACATATCACGATACAAGTTTAGGCGTTTAGCGCTTGCTACAACGATTCTCTTCAATACTGCAAAGTTGTTGTGAATATCGTATATCCGGCAATTGCTGTGGCCCTCATTACTGTTGTTGTATATCTTGTGCTGATCATTCGAGCACTTTCAGGGCAATTTCTATGTGTGTGTGAGCATATTTTGTTTTATGTTTTTCTCTATCCACATATTTAGTTTTAAAAAGTCTCTCTCTCTACTTATAATTATATAGCAAACTCTTGGTTGACCAAAAACCTCTCATATTGTTTCTATTGGAGATGACTGAAGATTGGATAATTTTGGAAGAATTTCATCTTTCATGATCATGTGGCTTGTTGCACACTTCCATGCTTAGCATATAGCAGTCCTCGGCTATAGCTTGCCAAGGCGTCTTGTGCCCTGGCATTATGTGCTAAAAGCTCTTAAGGCGAAGGGCTTGGTGGAGAAAGATGTTGACTTCTATGGAACAATTTCTCCAAATGAGAAAATATTCTCCAAGAGGTTTCTTGGTCCTTACAAGGACAGTTTTCCCGGGCTTGCAGATGCTTATGCTGCCGCTTGTGCAGGCCAAGTTCGTCCTGTAATCCAACCATGATAGACTGAAATGGAAACATCCTCTGACATTAAATCATTCTCATTTCAATTTTATTTCTAGTGACTTCATTATTCATGACATGATTAAGCTTGTACCCTGGTGGCATTACAAGCATTTACCCAAAGTTTGCTTATCTGCTGCATGGCTTGCTCATCTTGTTTGGATAAATAGTGTTTCTTCCAGTCTTCTTATAGGCATGCTTCTGAATTCTTTTCTTTTAGCTGGCAAATCTTTAGACTCGACTGGTTTCTAGTGCATAGTTATGATTTATGTAATATATCCAATTGATTTCGAGATACTAGACTGCTTGCTAATATTTTCTCTCCCTGGTTGTGATGTCCTACTTCTATATGTTTGTTGGTCTCAATGCTTTGTTGGAACATATTTTTCACCATAATTCCAAAACTGTGATTATCCTCTCTTTGTAGTTGTTTTTAAACAACTTACTCATTTATCTCAGGAACAACTTGTCATC